>NW_017259206.1:2772060-2775968 GCF_001594045.1 Atta colombica
AGAGATTCGAGAGATCTTAGAGATTCCAGGCCCATCGATCCTAGAATCACCAAACCTCCTCGTATGTAGTTTTTCACTTTTTTATATATTCGTTTTATGTATATAGAACTATTGGCTTCGTGTTCGACGAAGACCACTATTCCATAACTATTAACGACAATATTGGTATTGTTAAAAGTTACAGAACAGTAACTACAGGCCTAAATTTATCAAGAATTTCTTTTTGATGAATTTATCGCTAATGGAGTTTTGTTTTTCAAAACTTTCAGCGGCTCCTGTCGCGCCTCCGATTGTTCCGAGACCGGTTGTTGCACCAACTGTGCCAGCATCAAGTACTGTAACTAGCAATACGACCGGTTCGTCTGCCGCTGCGCTTTCGCAGCCTGCGAGTTCTGCAACTTCGAGACTAGTGGCTGGAATGTCTCCAGCGGGAAGTATTCCCAGTGGTGCGTCTGATCAGGAAAAGGTATATTTAAAATATTTTCATTGACAAGACTGTTTATCATGTTTTTATTACATTTTTTATTTGAAATTATTTCCGAAGAATAGACATTTTAAACAAAATGATATCGCACACACACATATATATATATATATATATATATATATATCGTGAGTCACACTTTAGAAAATAACATTAAAAAAAGAAATACAATTATACGCATAAGAAAATATGTAAATTTGAATGGGTATATTAACTCATAGTCAAATTAATCTAGATCATTAAATTCATTATTACTGTCTTTGTAGCTTGGTCAAATATGAAAAAAAAAGGTTTACGTATAGCTATTCTAAATTCTAAATAGGTCATGAATTTTTTTGCAGGCGGCCTTGATAATGCAAGTATTGCAATTGTCAGATGAGCAAATTGCAATGCTTCCACCTGAACAGAGACAAAGTATTCTAGTGCTAAAGGAACAGATTGCAAAAAGTACACAACGTTAATGTAAAATCTCTAATGTTTTCTGCACACAGAACGCGGCAACGTTTGCCATGTGATGGAAATTAGCGATAGCCAATAAAGTTTTCCATTTTTGTAAAAAAGCGGTAAACTTAATTGGTTACCATGCCAATTTCCGCCGCGCGACAAGTGTTGCTGCATCCTGTGTGCAGAAGCCATAAGGATTCTGAATTTAATGCAGTATATATCAAATCAAAGTGTGATGTACGATGGATTTCTACAAAATAAGATTTTACAAGAACAAAAGAGTATATTTCTTTCTTATTTCTAATCTATCTTGTCCTATTTATAGAAAAATAAACTATGAAAAATAAACTATAGAAAAAATAAACTTCACAGTTTAAATTCTTTTTCAATTTAAGGTTCCTGAATAATCATATTAAATCGTTCGATTATCAATATAAATGTAAATGATTGTGGTGACTCAGGAATCTTAAATCATATGAAACGCTATATAAATCATATGAAATAAATGTATGTGAATTAAGTTGAAATCAGTCGAAGAGTTGACGTTGATCCTCAATCTTCCGTGAAATTAAATTGATATAAACCTTCTTTTATTAAATCAGCATAAAATAATTCCGTACACGTTTTGTCCTTGTATATTTCGACTACTATATGATTACCCTCAATAATTTTCTGTGATAATAATAATTATGTATTTTTATGTGAGCTTTAAATAAATGAATTTTATTTTAAACGAATTTACCTTAACTCGGGCCACAACTGCTTCATTGTATATTTCATCTAATTTCGATGCTAATAAATCAATATCGTTAGAAACGAAGTTTAGCCCCCAAAATGTGCATTTGATAGCTATGGCAGGCAATTCCAACCATTCCTCTTTTGGTACACGTAAATCATAGTTTCTAGAACATTTTATTTTTGTGTATCATTATATATAAATAAATCAATAATATTAAAATCTTACTTGGAGAGTATGTCAGTTGTATGTAACTGTATGTATTCATGATTACCAAAATCGACGTAATATAATGAAATTTTTATGTACTGAGTGTTTAGAATTTTTTCACTATTTATAATGATGCATCTATACCACATATTATCAGTAAATTTCGCGATGCATGGAGTATCTAAAAAATATAAAATAAGTATATTTTATTAAACGAATTGTAATCTATATTAATTAAATCATAGTTTTATCTATATTATTAAAAATAATTAAGAAATTACTTTTTGCGAAAGATTCGATTAATGGTTGATGATTAGTCTGCATTTCTGACATTACGCTTTCGTATTGCAAGTAATACTCGTGAAGCTCCTAAATAAATTAATAAATAAATTAAACGCTGTTTATGTCAGATATATAATATTTAATAATTCGCGTATGCTTACATCAGAGAATATATCGTCGTTATTTTCTGCCAGTTGCGCTAATGAAGTGATGGGATCTCTGTTACAACATAATATTAATTCAATGTACTTGGTATCCTGCGGAATGATCAACCGTTTGTATGAGATCATATAGTCTTCGTCTTCTGATGGTTGCGGCGTTGAGGAGATTATATTCATGTCTATCGAAGATATACTTTCGATATCGGAAATCATGCGCTTATTCTCTAATTTATCAAGTAATTCTGTCTTTGTAATTTCAATTACTAAATTACCACTAATTACATTCTCATTTAATGTAATATCTTCAATGTTTGTATTCGAAGATTTCTTGGAGATGTCAGTTATGCATAACTTTTCGTAATCACTTATTGTTTCTTCAATGACAATATCCCTAGTGGTGTTCAAAGTTATCGTCGAATTGAAATCTTCATTCTCGGAATTGTCCGAATCATTCCATGACTTACGTTCGATCTTAATATCCATATCCATGTGATTTGAAATGTATAGCAGAAGATCGCATTTCCACGGTCGCAATAATGTGATGGATATCTATAAGCATGATGATATTGCATACGCATAACATTATTATAAAATTACAATAAAATAATTGGAGACTTCATATTAGAGATTGAGGTTTGTATTCGTAAACTACTATTGACGTAGATGTAACTTACAATTAAATTTGTGGGTTGGCGCTGTAAAATAGACACTTTGCATTCTTGATCAACAAGAAGTGCGTGTATGCGATCTAAATCGATCAACTTCCATTTACCATTTGGGGATGCCTGTACAAACATAAGGAGATTTTGAAGAAAATCATTGCGAATACAGAATTAAGCAAAAAAAAAAAAAAAAATTGGTATTGACAAAGAAAATTCTGTTACCGGTCTTAGTCCGCTGATGACGCATTTTGTGCACTGAATAGGAATATGTCCCAATCTAATATCATCTGTTACATGTTCTATTTTACATTCTTCCACATTGCCATAATCGACAAATTCCACCTTAGATCATACGATCAAAAAAAAGTATGTAAGTAATAAAGTATAATGCGAAAATAATAATTAAAAATAATAGATTATTTTTTACCTTCACTACATTTCCTAAATTGCTAACAATTCTACCTCTATACCACTTTTGATTATGATGATATTGAGCAATACATATTTCTCCTTCCTTCCATTGTTTCTCTTTGTTTGTTTTAATTTTCTTACAATAATTTTGCAATTCGGTCTCTATATAATTCAATAAGTCTGCATCTAACAAAAGTAAAACGATAGAATATAGCAATATATTTTTCGAATAATTAAATCTATTGTTATAACATATAAATGATATTAGCATAGATATAAACATAAATCAATGAGAAATTCCAAGATTAAAAAGAACTCTGTTAAAAAGAAACTCTAATTACTAGGAATGCATTGGATATCCGGAAAATATCCAGTATTATCTGGCACTTTTTTACTATCTGACCGGATAGCCAGATATCATTAATATCTGAGAATATATCCGGAAATTTAATATCATTAAATTATTGATTTTATATTATATAAATGTTCTAGAAATATATATATATATATATATAATT
>NW_017259206.1:2775987-2777070 GCF_001594045.1 Atta colombica
TATATATATATATAAGTATGCATATTCATAATGCTATAATATTATATTATATGATATACATTGCAAAATTCTAATTTTTTTATGTACAGATTTTTTTTAAGTCATTTTTCCGGAATCCTGTTGGATATCCAGAAAATGTCAGATATCCAATTAAAAAAAACTGCCTTCTCAGATATCTGATCGGATATCAGATATTCGATGTTATATTCTATCCGGATATTCAATGTATTCGATATCCGGTATTCGATAATTTTATGATCTAATGTATCCCTAATAATTACTATACATATAATCAAAAGATAACGTACTGTATTTCTTAGAATGTAAGTACACCATGCATTTAACATCCACATATGTCGTTATAGCGTGAAATACTTCTTCCGTGATTTCGATTGGTGGCAACCAGTCTGAGAACTTTACCGAACCTTCACGATTTGTCGAATCGCAAACCTTGTGTTTAGTCATCGTAGCTGAAGAAATTAAACCGTTTAACTCTAGTTTAATTTTAGATCTATCTTGCCATGGCTTACATGATGTCGTAGTAATATCCAATTCATCTTTAGTCGGATCTTTGTCCAACCATTTAACATTTTCTTCGTTCGGCACCCAATGACTAATCTCCAACTGCTGTTTAAATTCTTCTGCGAGAATTGAGTCTGCGTTTGCAAAGTAGCTATTGAGTTGAATTAAAAATTATAATTCAAACATTACATATAAATTAAGGGTTCTTTTTTATAAATAAATTAAATATTGAATTAATTTCTTACTCCTTAATGGGTAAAGCAACACCCTTCTCCACCAACATTCGGTTGATAGAATTTATTTCTATCTTAGTTGGTGCTAACGGTCCTGGTATTTTAGATTGTCTTACCCAAAGCTCAACAGGTATTACGTCATCAGAAAATTCTTCATGAACCTTAATATACACAATAACAGTAATTACATTTTTATATTCGTAATCAACATTCAGTAATTGAAATTAATATTATTTTTACATAATTTTTATAAAATAAAAATATTTTATACGATATTTATAATTTATTATAGAATTCAAGATAAAATTTTATTTATAATTTTATATGT
>NW_017259206.1:2777170-2783863 GCF_001594045.1 Atta colombica
ATGGAATTTATTATCTAAGATGGTACTTTTACAATTCCTCAAATTTGTGGATTAGTAATTAAAAGAAAAAAAAGGATATTTCTCTTACCGGCTTAGTGATATAAAACTTGCAATACGCATTATTTTGTATAATCTCAGACAGTGTTATGCAAGATAATGACGGCCATGTCGATGACCCGCCACACGGCAAAATACCGGCTAATTTCACCTTAAAGCAATACGTCATTTCCTCCGCGAATTGTGAATGAAGAACTTGTATGTCCTTCATCGTCACAGTCTCTTCGATACCCATGTCACAGAAATAGACCAGTACTTCTGTCGAGGACTTTATTTTTAATATTTTAGCACGGAAGTAGGATTTGTCCTTTGCGGAATATACAGTACACAATGCGCCTTCACTCCAATTATTGCGTGGTTCGGAATGATATTTATCGTAGAATTTTTGCATCTTTAACATCAGTTTCTCGTTCTCTTGTTCATGTTCCATCTGTGCAACGTAGATGCAGTCCGGTGTGATCACTCGTTGAATATACACTTCTACCTTGAATGGATCTTTAGGCGTCTCTTCTTTCATGGATTTATCATTCTCCGTATTGTACGAAATACAGCAGTTTTTGACAGTATTATCATCAGATTTCTCCAGTAATGAAACATTATTTTTAACAGCCGATTGTAATTTCTTTTGCGATTTGTTCTTAAATTTGTTACTTTAGAGAAACGAGAAAATAATCAAAGAAAAGTCAAGCATACATTTCGAAAATAAAATGTCTTTATATTAAAAATTTTATGTTTGACATTAAGTACTCACCTCATGACATAATCATTAACAACACCTGTGATTTTTAATTGCCGGCTGACATTGACGTTATTGCTATACATTAATCCACTATATCCGTCATCTGTTTTTTTTCGAGGATTTACCATGATAGATTTTGTGTTACTAAAGAGATTCAGCAAACTTATTATAGCTTCCTGTTTCCATATTCCATTGGATTCAGGCATTATATACATTAGCGATATTTTTATAGCCTAAATCAAACGAAAGAAAACGATGAATTATGTCATATCGTGCATAGAAAAAGACTTACTTGGGCCTTAAACGTAGTATATTCATATGGAATCATTCGTAATGCGTCGCGGTCTTGAATTAAAGTACATCCCCAATCCACACAAAATACTCTGACTTGATTTTCATTAATTATTTCGACAATTTCACCGCGTTGCCAGGTATTGTCTTCTAATTGTATAGCACATGGTACACCTATGATAAATTTAAGTTAAAATTTTTGCAAGGGAAGCATTTGAAAGATATATCGTAATTATAACAAAAAATAATGTTACATTTTCTTTTTAGTAGGTATTTCAAATTTTTGACATTTACTTAATCTTTTTCAATTCCGAAATAGTTATTAATTAGGAGAGTATCTTATTTAAATTAAGTTTTTAAATAATTATTATGACATATAATAATAGTCTTAATAAAATGATTAATTCATGATTAATTAATTATCAATTAATAATATTCTTGAGGCTTCTACAGGTACTTTCTATATAAAGATTATGCATTTTGCGGATTTCCTTCGTATCCATTCTTGGATACGAAGCAGATATCATGCTGCTTCTCGCACTGATAAAGTGGACTGTAAGGTTCACGAAACGTTGGCATTCCAAGAATGGATTTGGACACGGAGAAAACCCGAAAAACCGAAACGCATAATCTTTATATTATCAATTAATTATAAAATACAATTATCTCATTTCACATCAAATACTTATAATTATAAAACTAACCTTTTTGTAGTGTTTCAATAATTTTCACTGAAGTTTCTTTTGTATAATATTCGTTTAATTCATCCTTTAATTTCAAAAACTTATTTTGTCGCGTAATCTGTAAAAATCCATAAAAATGTAATAATGTGAAATAAATATATAGTAATATCAAAAAACTTCTCAAATTCTTTTCTCTCTCTAATGAGATTTTGAAGACATAAAATGTGTAATGTAATTGTAATTGTTTTACCTTGGAGACATAAATCTTGTCTGGTGACTCAAGCCAGCCAATAATAACTGCTGTCGACTTATTTAATGGAAGTTCTTCTCTATTATAAATATAAGTCTTTAGTGTATTCTTCTGCAAAAAAAATGCAAGTATTACGTGCAACAAAATAAGAAATATAATATATAATGGATCAATACAGATATCTATACTAGTACTAGATCATTAACTTTTGAGTTGATTTAATGACGGCAACAGTATATGTGTGTATGTATGTGCAAAATAATTGGAGCGGTTATTGATTATTTCAATGGTCGTTCAATCGAATATCTGGTCGATTACATCGCCTTAGTCGAAAGTTAGCCATCTAGTATTAGTAGATATCTGTGGGTTCAATGAAACAAAATTATTTTTCTAATACAAGTTTCTAATACAATTTTAAAAGAAAAATTGATTAAAATTCGTTTCCACGATATATGGTTTTATTACCTGAAGATTAAAAGTTATCAACAGATTCATCAACAAAATTTATTCATGAATTTTTTGATTACTTTTAGGTAACCATATATTGTGAAATTGGGCCTAAGAATCTGAGTATTGGCATACAACTGGGCATTACAGGGGAATGTTTATAACTCTAACATTATAGCATGTTGTACTGGTATGGATATATGCGTCTTCAAATCTGCTTACCAGATTTTTCCGAGTGTCCAAACGCGCATAATCCATAATTTTCATAGTACTACACATCGATTGCGGACCCATGTTACTATCCTTCGGATTAACACGAAGATCGACGTGTAAAATATCAGGAGTAGATTTGATAATGGACATTATGCAATCACTGTAACGTAGAACATTTTCAATGGTTAATGAAGATATTCATACTTTAGTGCACACAGGGTAAAAATCGTTGAATCGCTATTGGCTTACACTCCGCTTGTCAGTTTCATGAAGTCGTTTGTGCTCGCGTTTGTCCAATGAAGATTTTTAGGCTTCAAGCCGTTTAAGCAGCATCGAATCGCTTGTGGTGGCAATGTTAGCAAGTGCTCAGCTATCTTTTGCACTCTCGAAGCCGCTATGTTGCATTCCTCATATCCGTAATCTATGTAAATCACGTTGTACGATGTTTCGTCGTCGCTATTTATCATCACTGTGTTCACGCATCCACGATACCATTCGTTGACTTTCCATTGTTTGACGACACACATGTCATCTGTTATGAAAAATGATGAAAAGATGATCGTCTGTTTCTTTCAACTGATTTAGATCTGTTTTTTTATTCTTGGATCAGGATTCTGTATACAATTATTGACAATTATCAGGGTCGATAACTAACGATAAGTAAAAATAAGAAAAAACGCAGTTCTCATTGGCTGCCGCTACTCCATGATGCTGATAACTATCGGTAGACTTATACAGAATACGGGTCCTTTAAACTGGTGCAATAAGTTGAAAACAAACATATATTTGCAAAAAACAGATCTTTTGATGTTTATCTTTTCTCTTTTCTTTCCATAATAAAAAAGAGAAACAATGAAACGATGCAAGAAGTTTAGTTAGAACAGGTCTAATATCAACATTAACGATAATCTCGTACCTTGCTTGATATTGATCGGTTTCTTTAAATTCTCCTCATCGTTTCCGTATGTCATTAGATCTTTCTCTAATTGTAGGAATTTTGCTTTCATGGCCACTTTTCGTACAAAGAATAATGACGGATTAACAACGTACGTCACTTCCACCTTACACTCGGAAATACCTTGAAAGAGAAAGAGAATCGATTAGAATCTTGAGAAATAAAGATTAAAAAGGGTAACTTACTTTCTTCCTCTTTATCTTCTATCTCGATGGACATCGTCGACATTAATGAGTCATCAAGTTTTTGTTGCAGTTCTGATTGTATTATCGGTCGCATTATCGCCTGTTCTAGCTTTGCTTGCGGACTGTCAAGAATCTCTGTCAACATCATTTTATAGTGTAGTTACTTACGTTTTCGATTTCACACAAATGATGTAATTATGCAAATTAAGTAAAAACTTTTTTATGAAAATAATCTATTAAATCTATTGAAAACATTAGCTTATGATAGTGTATCAAAAAAATTATGGAAACAAAAATTGAAAATTCAAAGATGAAGATATATCTTGTTTTTGAAGAAATCAGTTAAATCACTGTAAAATTAGTATTTTCACTTGTACGAGGTTTCTTCGATAAAGGCGACATTATGTAATTTGTCGGCAGCTCCTCTTTTCGCACAAGACTGTAGGACGACACTGATGGCACTGTAATTGTACAGTGATTTTCTATAGCTTCGACGATTGAGTCATCGATGGTAAATCTATTAAAGAAACAACTTGTTACACTAAACAAATTCACTAATATCGCTTGAAATTAAAGTTATATAAAGATGACAGCTCAAATGACTAAGAATCACAATAACGTTTGTTTACAGATGACTTTAAATTGTTATTTGACGTAGCTTTTTATTAATATTTGATTCTAATATCGTTTGGATAATCTTTCGCGCTTCACGTGATGAACATCGTACATGATGAACAGTGTGTAAAAATAATGGATGTGAACTTCGGTATTGATAAAGAGATACTCAGTAACACTTAAGTTATGGCGAAGAATCGAGTCAGCAGTAAAAGCAATTTTATACATGCTGCGAGTTAGCGAAAAAAGTCTTAGTAGATAGTTATTCTAATTGATTCGCTTTTCATTACTCACTTTGCTTTGTTGTTCTGACCTGAGTCTTTGTACATCAAATGACAAGGAAGATCTGACATTTCCGTTAGAATGTTTATTGCGTTTCGTATGTCCACCTTATGGAAGGTCTGTTCCGCATAGGAGGCTAGCTACGGACAAATGTATCAAGTTCAATTCAATGCTTACTATTTCAAACAATATCTTTTTCATGTAGAGTAAATTTAGAGTGAAATTTAGAATCTGAATTTAATTAAAGGTTGTGTTATTTTTGCCGGATTCACTTCCATTCTATCAATTATTTAATTATGCTTAATTATAAACACCCATTACATTTTTTTCTTCACAAAAATCTTTCGTTTGTTTTAATTTTAGAAAGTTAAAATTAATTACGAATATAAGGCAGATTATATTGTTGGAATGTAAGACAAGAGATTATTTTAAGAATTAAGAGATTATTTTAGTGACGTCTTTAAAATTTTAACAATAAAAATATTTTAAATTTAATTGTCGCTCTCACAGTAATTATCTCACGCGTCCGTCGAAATGAATTTGCTTCGAAGCACCGTTCAGTTCATTTTGATGATTTTTGTCTCGAGATTTCACGTGACCCAATCACAATACAGCACATTATTTGCCTTGACTTTAGAGTGTGAGAAATAAATACAAATTGGTGCTCTTGAAAATAGCTTAATGATATAATGTAGCCGCGTGAGATTTGCTATTTTTAGATAATTCTAAAAGATATTTCTTGACAATATAATTTAAAACTCATAGAATAATGAAGTAAATCGATTTGAAGCAAAAGGCGGACAAATTTCTAGCGTCTAATTGATAATTCTTTATTTTTAAGAGAAGTACCTGCATTGTAAGCTTCAATTTTTCCTCCTGCGATTGAAGTTGCAGTTCGATGTTTTCTAAATTGTTCTTGAGGTGATTACCCTGCTCATACAGCTGGTTTATCAACTTTGCTTCCATATTTTGAAGAATGCCGTGCAGATACGCGAAATGTTGGGACACTGCCGCTTCGGTATCATTTTCTAGCTTATATGTGTTGGATGTAAACGCCGATTTTATTTTCTGAAAGGAAATCGCATACGATCCGTTAATATATGATATATAATTTATGTAATGAAAGTCCAGTCAAGAAATTTTATAAGAGAAAATGAAGAGACATGAAATAAAATATAATAAAATAAAGGACTGAATTAGAAAGAAGAACAGGTTTTTGCTAATATACAAAGTAACAAAATAAGTCTTACATTAGATTAGTGAGAAATGAAGTTTGGAAGTACGCGGGATATGGAAAAGGAGAGAAGGTGAAAACTCCGATATCTGCTGGTAATGTTGTGCATATCCATTCGTGCAAATGACTCGAAATAAAAAAAAATATTATTGCGTCAGTGCACAGAATCGACGAAAGAGGCCGTACGAGGTATCATTTTTCTCGCGAGTTTCGATTTCTAAGTTCGTGGAAAAAAATTTCATCGTGTTGCCTCAGCAAACTCTCAGGTCGCCGTTTCGCGTGGAATAAATCGGCAGGATTAACAAAGTATACAACATTGTGCACTACTGTAGTTCTCTCGGGAAATCCTCGTAAATCGCTATCGCGAAAATTTATCACTGCTAATCGATGACTTTTACACGCATTTGCATTATTCCTTACTTAATAACTCCGTAGATTTCTCACACATCCTATGTACGTCGATATTAGGTACAAAATTATCTGGTGACCAAAAATATTTATTTATTTTCTGTAAATGATGTCATACTATTATCTCATAACTAAGATAATAGTACATCAATTACAGAGAAATAAATAGAATAGAATGGGATGTTTATTTCCTCTTCAGCGTATTTACATACCAAGAAGGGGACTTAGTTTACAATTCTTCTTAATTCACTCATTCATCCGTATCTTTCACATTTTTATTTGCTCATTTCCTATCTTTATAATTAATTATATACTACTTATATATATATATATA
>NW_017259206.1:2783963-2789613 GCF_001594045.1 Atta colombica
CCTAATTATAATTAGTAATCAATCTATTAATTTTTAACAATAATCATAAAATTTTAGTAATCATATAAACTTAAAAAAAATTGTTAGACTCAAGATTTTATCCTCAATTACCGTGAGGTAATAGTACTATCCAATTACATGAATAAATATATTTTTGATCATCAGACAGAGCCCTTATACCTAACAATTTTTAACAATAATCAGTAAATGTAAAGTAAAACTTCATAAAACTTATTTAATGACTCAAGATTTTGTTTGATAATAAAAAAATGAATATTTATTCTGTTAATGGATATATATCGGTTAATATTTATTAATTAAAATAATCGGCATGTTCTCTTGTAGATTTAGCGAGCATGAAATCTTTGTTGCGATCGGCGTCGCGTGAAGGCAGAAGGTCGACTCGCATCGTTCTCTCGCCTCGAGGAGGATTCCACCGCGGAGGGAAAAAGAGACCGAGTTCCTCTTTCATCGGAGTGAAGAGAACGGCTGGGAGAGGCCCCGTGCACACGAGTGGGCCGTTGTACGAGGCTAATATCACTTGGCCAGCACGAGCCTTCCTCAGTCTTTCACGTTCCGAGCGACCGGTCGCATATTCAACTACAAAACAGTCGTGAAATTTCGTTCATCGGCGCGGATACACTCGCGTCTCCGTGCCTTCTCCGATCCGCCGCGAAGCGAATCGACTCAACTACGATGCGATCGTAGGCTCTCCTTTGGTACCAACACGAGGAGGTGCAGGTCGCGAAGAGGAAGAGGATAGAAGTGGACGAGCGGAGGCGATAAGGGATATATAATATGAGGCTCCTCTGCATGGCGATTGCCATCGTGAGTGCAGCGTTTCTCTTGACAATCGTGTTGGGTGAGTTTTTCATCACCTGAACATTCGGATCGGTCTTCCAAAATTGTGTTAATGTTGGTTCCTGTGGTTCACTAATATTTTCGCGATATAAAAGATAAAAAGAGATACGAAAGTTTAGGATAAAATCAATAAAGAGATAAATTCATCTCTTTTGGACGCGTTTAATTCTTTTTTTTTAAATTCTTATTAGAAACTCTCTAATGACTACACAGATGTATTATATCTAAATATTATGACTGTGATACACATACTGTTAAAATTATAGTATTAAATTTAATCTAATGTGAGTCGTCGCTACTCCTACTAAATATATCGTTAGTTTTTATTAAAACAATAATTAAATTTGACATTATATCGTGTCAATTTGATACTATATAGTTTTAAATTGACACTGTATAATATCAAATATAATTATTGTTTTGTAATGACTCAACATTAAGTTAAATTTGACACTATAGATTTAACAGTGCAGTCTATATCTACATTAGTCTGCTGAAAAATAACGATACCAATCAAAATTGAAGTTATTTCTGACTGTTATTAGAGAGTTTTTAATTCTTAATAGTCTCAGGTTCATCCTCATTCATTCGTTCAATCAAATCGGTCTACGCGTGTGCGTAATTTCCTGGAGCGTTGAATTATTACAAAAGTGAACGGGCGTCGAAGACGTTCCGCGAAGGTCGTAGATGCTCTCTGTTCTCTAATTAAACGCACGTAAACCGTAGAGACCGATTCACAGACGATGCGTTTTCGCCGGATGAACTTAATTTATTCCCATCCGCCGCGCCGTTTCGAGCAAACCGCGCCGATACCCACTTCCTTCCGACTAACCTTTGACTATTTGCGTAGTATAATTAACGCCGCGCCACGAAGACGCTAAAAAGAGAACGAATTCTCTATGGTCGATTTATCAGGTTAAACAAGATCGTGCCAACTTTCCTCCTAAAGAACGATTCGAGTTACAGATCATGATGTCTGGAACGACTTTTTACTTTAACGGAACATTTCTTTTTCGTCTGTCCAGTAATTATCTCCTTTTATAGTTAACTATAAAAATGTAGTAATTTAATTTTTCAATACATTACTTCAAAATGTGAACAAAAGCAGTCATTCGCTTTATAAAGATATGTTTTTATAGCTATTTGATATGTTCCAAGATAATTTATCTGTTAAAAATTAATGAGATTGCATTCAGCAGAAAAAGCAGTTTTACAACTATTGTAAAATTCTTTAATATGATTGGTTTGTACATTTAGATGCAGTGAGGAACGAAAGGGCAAGTCCGATCATATTAACACTGAAAAAAATTTCTGATTGAAAATAGACGAATCAGAATTTTCTGATTAAATTTATTAAAATTCTAGTTGAGATAACTGAAATTCTGTTCGATACAATTTTTCTGATAAAATCTACTAGAATTCTTATTTTTATCAGAATAATTATATTAATCAAAATTCTATTAGTTATCTCAACTAGAATTTTTATAGTATAGTTTATAGATGTAATCAGAAAATTCTGATTCATCCATTTTCCATCAGAATTACTATTTAATTCAACCAGGCCATTTTTCTCAGTGAGAGATGTTGTGCAAATATTTTCACTCTTTTTCAACAGAATTCTCATTCTTTTGAAGTGAAATTTCACTTTAAGAAGTTTAGGAAGATATCATTTCGAACATTGATATGTCCGAATCATCTCTCGTGTAAGAATTGGAAAAGAATTGAAAAAGATTCTCTTCAATTTGTCACTTTTAAGAGACTCGTTTGCGCTAAGTCATTTTGCATTTCCAACACGATCAAGTTCAATGCACGAATAAGTCAGAAAGGCGATAGTTGCGACGATAGTTGACTCATCCCAAGAGATATCGAGGACGATAATCGATGATAAACAAGGAAGATTCAATAGGTGATGCGACGGGGAGTACAAGAGCATCGCTGGTCACGATCTCTTCGTCGCTTTTATTTCTGTTGTTCACGACGGAAATGTCCATGGGCATTGCGGCACTCTCTTTTCCTCTCTGCCGTTCCTCGATCTATTTATTTATCTACGTGCTCATTCTATCCTCCGATAGCCGAGTATAATGGACAATAAAACGTTTCATGCGATAAAAAGTAATAACCGCATGCGGACGCGTGTGTCGCAAAAAATTGGTTGGTTAGCGGAAGGTAATACGTACTTTTTACGTTTTTCTCCCTCTCCATCACTCTTTCTCTTTTCCGTTTCTGGCTTGCCCTCTTTATTTTTATCATCCCTTGGGCATGACATCGATCGAACGACCAACGCAAAAGGATAGCAAGAGGAAAAAAAAAGGGAAAAGCCCCTCGCGGAGACTAAGACCGGAACACGTCAACAGGATGGGGAAGAATGGAAGTAACACGGCGGGTTTTTTCTGAAAACAAACCCCCATCGGACATCGTCTCAATTACCGCTCGAACATCCCTCTTCAAAGGTGGATTCTAGAGGAAGAATTCTCTCTGAGTTTCACAAACAGGTCGTGGATCCCGCTTGTATGACAAAACCCGACAACGACGACGACGATGACGATGACGAAGCTCGACGAAAGTCGAACGAAATAGGGAAAATTAATAGCGAAACGATGTCATCACTGTCACCACTGTCATCAGTTCGATCATTTGAGTACTTAAGGACGTTCTCCGACTGCAGTTATGCTCAACTTAATGAGCACATTACTGCTCACCATTATGAAAATTTTTATGATAATTTATTTCACTTTTATATAAAGTATAAGATATTCCATAAGTGTTAATGGAAGAGGTATTTCATATTGTATAAAAAAGCTTGTATAAAAAGTGTTTATACAAGCTTTTTTATACAATATGAAATGCCTCTTCGCTACTGCCGCCAGTCGAAAAAATAGCGATTTTACTTACTGCGTTACTTACTTTGTTTAATGATTTAAAAACGAATACTAGAAGCCATATTCAGACAAATTTCATATTATTCCTTGTGATATCAAGGTTTATATCTCATTGTTTCAAAAAATTGTTAAAAAAAACTTTTTTACAGTGATTAAAAACATCACTTTTGAATAAGCTTTAGATAGGAATCCTATATATATATATTTTTTTTTTAAACGCTTCAACTTTGAAGTGGAATATTTCGATTTTTAATCCTGCTCCGAGTATTGAGTTTTAAAGCACATATGTTCAGGACTCTAAAACAAACTTATTTTGTAAGTTTCAGAAAAACTTAAAGAAAATGGATTTTTTTAGAGAACGTCCTTAAGCTTTGTTCCTTGATATCGAACAATCACAAAAAAATTTCTAAGAAAAATTAAATTTTCTTTTATCAATCGATTTTTTAAGATCTTAAATTTTTTTTTTCTAATTTATTGCTGTTCGATATCAAAGGAATAAAACTTAAGTGAAAAACTCGAATGATCAATGATGACAGCCATCGCTTTGCTGTTAATTTTCTTCATTTCGTTCCGACTTTCGTCGAGATATCGGAGAGCTTCGTCGTCATCGTTGTTGAGTTTTGTTATACAAACGGATGCAAGAGACTTGCAGGCTTTCATTCGATTATATTTATATTTATTTGACCACCGTCGTTTACGAGTCCCCTGTAGCGGTTTCTGTGGAAAAAGAGATCCATCTGCGATTGATTTGAAAGGTGTTCCACCTCGAACTGTTTACTCGGACGATCTAGGTAGAAAGAAACATTGCTCAAGGATCTCTCAGCCTCTCAATCTCGTTCTTTTTAATTAGAATAGATTCGTCTCCGTATATTCACGTGACGATTGTGGGAGAGGAAAAGGGATAATAATTAATCAAATCACGCGTGATGGAGGAACGATTTTTAACCCTCCACGACATCCACTCGTTTTTACAAATTTCTCGAGATAATCGCTACAGACTTTATAAGAATCTTGCTAAAGTAAATCAGTTTTTTTATTAACTTTAAATGCCACATATTAAAAAAATCACACAGATACCACACGGAATTAATTAGACTCTATAGCAAAAAGTGTATACTATTTTTAGTTTTCAATATTTTGTTTTGAAAATTTGTTTGAATACACCTCAAAGTTTTTAAAAGAAGATGTAATTGTATTGTGAAATTTTACTGTATAAATATACTAAAATTAGTTCAAATTTAAAAAGCATACTCTTTTTAAACAAATAAACAATTTTTTAATTTTTAATTTTTAAGTCAGAAGTTCGATTTACAGCAGAATCATAAAATATGATTGAAAAAGCCTTGGGGTCTTTTGGACCTTCAATGGCACATTTAAGAGTTAATTTTCCATTTATATTCATTCGATATGCAGGAAAATACTTATTGTAATCAATATTTTAAAATTATTATTAATTATTTTAAAATTATTATTAAGAAAATATTTTTTGTTGAAGATAACCGTTACTTAAAAAGAAGAAAAAAATTGATTAATCATTTTTCTTCATATAAAAAAAATATTTTGTTGCTCCAATTATCACTATTTTTTGTATTTGATAGAAAATGTATCATACGCACAGAATTTATAGCACAAATCTAAATTCTATCTCTGTTGATTGATGATCTCTGTATGATTAGATACAATACATATCCAGTATTACAATACTTGCTAGAAATTTATCTATTTTAGCTAATTTTTCATACTTAGACAATTTTCGTTATAACTACAAGATCACTTTTTTTAGTAATTTACAACAATAGCGAAGTACATCTTGCTTTTACTCTGAGCTCTTTAACGGATTATTTTAATTTATTTTACTGAGCATTGATTTACTTTTTATAATATAGATTTATTTTTTTTAGTATTAGTAA
>NW_017259206.1:2789713-2795792 GCF_001594045.1 Atta colombica
ATATTACTGTATTCTCATTAGTTGTGCCAATACTGAGTAGGAAATGAACAAGAACTTGATAAAATTTTATTCTGTCCATTTCATGAAGAACAATTGGCTTGCTTATTAATCAATTTAACATCTATTATTTATTGTGTTTCTATTCAGTAACTGGATTCAGATTTACGCAGCTTTTGTATGCAGGAACTGCAAGCAAAGCGTTACATCCTGATTGGAATCCTAAGTAGTTTTCCATTTCAGTTACTAGATAGAAGTTGTATAACTGTTTAATAACTGCTCAAAAAATGCATGAAAGAGTACTTGGAAAGCTTCGTGCGTTTTCGGAAAGTGAAAGAAAGTAGGAGAAAGAAAAAAAGAAATAAATAACTATAAGAGAAATCTATTATCTTTCATATCTGCCATTTTTTATCTGCAGACTCTTATTACAGGATCTCCAGCTACTGCATTATCGTCGTAATCTGCGTTTTCGCTCAACAACGCGTTCTCGCGTTCTAGCGTGTCGCCATAAAGCGCAACTTTTGAGACTTACCGGTCGAATAAAAATCGCTCCAAATGCCCGACGTACCATAAACCGTGGCGACGTAACATGTGCGGTTGAATTTTTCTCTGCTGTGCACGACAAGGAATGTCCCATCCGTCTTGTCGCTCGCGTCGCTTCATTTGACAAAAATACGAATTGCGTTCTCGCGTAAAACTTCGATTAACTCTGTGCGAAAACGTTCACTGATCGTACATTTGCAGAAAAAACGCACTACGATTTGCAGTGTTTTCCTTGTTGATAACCCTTCATGATAATAATGCCTATAATTGTGCAAGATTGTGCTGTTCTGGCGCTTGGAAACTTTCTGTGAAACAATCAAAGATACGCAAAGCGACAATAACTTTTCCTACATCTGTCGATTGTATTGATTTTAATTTATTTATTAAAAGACTATATTTTCTACTAAACGTAAGTTATATGCTTTTAAAAAAAATATTAAAATAATAAATTATATTAGCTGTATAAGAAATTTCGTTATTTATTATATGGAAAAATATTTATTAAGCCAATTTCATTTGCTGATTTATTTGTTAGACCCATAAATCATTTTGTTCCAAATTTACTCCAAAATTTTTTCAATTTTTATACTCTAATTTTTCTTTTTCTCATGTCAACATTCTGTCAGTGATAATTTTATTGTAAAACGCATCTACTGAGGGACATAGACTGGGTTTGTTTTAATAACAAATTGACATGTTTCTACAAACAAATTTATTGATTGATTAAATTTTTATACTTTTTCACCAAAACGAATCTTACCATCAAATGATTAGGTGTCACAGCAAAATAGCAATGATTCTGTCACGATAGCTAGATTATCTTTCTCCCATGTGGGATGTATGGAGTCCTCGTTTTTCAACGTTACAAGTCACTCGGCAGTTTATTACAAATCTGTCGCTGTAATAACCATGCCGTTTCGCATCTCGTGCGAGATTCATATAGTGAAAACGCAATGTCTTCCACCGCGTGCGAAATGCCTGCTGACGATAATGAATGAGTGCGTATCACGCATGAAGAATAATGTATTACTCGGCGAATACGTACCGGTGCACATTTTCGCATGAATAAATTATTCACCCGCGATTGTCGCGCCTGCCAAATTTTGACGTACGATCTCGCGTAGCGCACTCGAGGATTTTTCCGGAGATGTGATCGGAGAAATGGCTCCCGTAAAAATGTCGTATCCAGAGTTCATTATGATTTCTCAAACATTAAATTTCACTGTACATCACCGTGATAGAAATTGACTACGAAGTACAGACTACAGATTCTCGAAGTTGAGATGACTCACCGCGGCGTGATACCGCGACGATCAATTACGTTGCGACATCGCAATGGCGACAATAGGGCGCGCGGGCCTCGTAATCCGGGCATGTAAACGCGCGTGTACTAATTACGACTTGCGGGCTTGTGCTCGCTCTCGCTTGCGCCACGTTTCACTCGCGAGATCGTGCATGAACAATCAAGCCGCGGGGAAACCAGCGGTCGTGAGTCGAGTTATGAATTAAGTTCCCTCACCGCGTCGTTCTACAAAGCGTTTCAGGTGGGAAAAGAAGGCGCCTTGCGAAAGCTCTCTATTCGTGTGTCCGCGAACGCGACATCGCAAGAGCTTCACCGTGGCATTGATGCATTCATGGCGATAACAGAAATATACAAATATAAAGTGATCGCCTTTGTACGGTTTTCTATATGTGCTTTTCGTACGTTTCTCCGGAAGAAAAAAAATGTGAGATCTTAACCCTCCATCGGTAACGTGAAATTTTTATTCTTTGTCCACTGAGAAATATTTGTAGCATTTGTGAATATGATATTTTATCAAAAAATGTATAAACATTTTTTTTAGACCAACCACGTAAAATATGGGTGGTCCAAATAATAATTATAACGATTAAATTAAAGAAATTGCAGTCATTTTAAATTATTAATATCTATATAACTATAGTTCTTTTCGATTGCCATCTATATATATATATATTTTTTTTTGATAAAACTGTGTAGCTGTTATTAACATTATAGTAGTAATCATAATTATGGTAATATATAATAATAAAAAATAAAATGAAAATGTCAAGTCTATAAATACAAAAAATATTTTTTTCTCAGTGTTCGCAACCTGAGTTTTCGAACTTTATATATATAAAATAGAGACTTTTATTTTATTTAAAATTATAAAAATTCTTTCATATTTGTGAAAGCTTTATGCATTTTCACATATAGAAGTTGGATCGTATTTTACTTATTTTTTATAGATTTAAATTTGTGTAGCAGAATTCACAATCAAAAAATCATTTGTGTCTTCAAAATTCAATGCCAGTGGAGAGTTAGGTTTATTTCAGTGAAGCCTGGCTGAAGCGGGTCAATCCTCTTGCGTAAAACGCATAGAAAACAAACGTGGAACTAACGAGGGAAGATTTCTCGCTCTGTCTCCTCGCCGCGCGCGAATTTTCATTACAGTAACACGGTAACGGTGTTATTAACGGTAAAAAGAATCCGCTGCAATTATATCTCCCAGGATCTCCGTCCGTCCGTCCGTCCGTCGGCGCTACCAAAGAGAAATCTATTTCCATTACAGTCCTACCGCGTGCGCATACATATTTCATCTTTTCACGACGAATCTTTGAGAGCGGGTATATATACACATATATATAAAACGATCGATGACGCCGTTGCAAATATTATTTTATGGGCGTCGACCAGGCGCGCGCAATAACGACAGCGGCTCTCTCGAGGTGTCGATTCGCGAGATCGATGCCGGGCTCGTGATTGCTGTCGAAATCAGTTAGAGAAGTTATTCATTTCGCGCAGCTGTGCGCCTAATAAACATATTCACGACTTTGCCTGACATGATTGTGAATATGAATAAGCGACTCGTTGCACGGGGCGTATTATTCATGATAATTATTAGCAATAATTAATTTGTAATCATAATACGTAATATATGGAGCTTTCATTATTACCATCAATATATGACTAATTCAGAATTTATAATTGTCAACTTTTTCGGGACCGATTCGCGCATTCGCATCACGTCTTCTCCACCAGCAATGGTGAATCGATTAATCGGCGAAGGTAACAACGAATAACGATGATTCTCGAACGAGATAAAGACGGAGAATTTCGAAACTTCTCATCGCGAAGATTAACACCGCGCTCAAAAAAGCAATCTATAATTTGTTATGCCTTTGTTGTTTCCGTTGTAATCCGGCGTTTTGTTCAGTCGGAGAGAGGTATACGATTCGTTTAAATCCTGCTTATATGTACGGCAAAGATTGCTGAGGATTCTAAAGTTGAGAGGCGCGAACTTCGAAGAGAGAAGAGAGAGAAGAGAGAGAAGAGACGGAACAATTTATGAACGTGGAATAGACGAATTGATCAAAAAGCTGGTTTCTTATCGCTTGAATTACAAGCTCGTCGATAAAGATTTCATAAACATTCGATAGTAACAAAGATCAGCACAAAGAGAGTTTTCCCTTCTAAAATTGAGAAAGAAACAACTGAATTATGAAAATCATCAAATGTATATTTAATTCCTTATGTTAATTAATTAATTAATCTGGCTGACGTAATATTTTTCGCAATAAGTTTCTTTCTTTCTAATCTAATTTAGGGGAGATTATTTTAACGTTTCAGATTATTTGTGTTGAAAATCCGAAAATTATCGGTGCGTAATCATCTTCTAAAATAAATTTGATTTAATAAAGAATATTTAATGTATTTATTATTCGAAACATCTAATTTTGATCAAGGCGTTCTTTATCGTAGTTTATGTATTCATTAATACGGTTCTTAAGTTTTGTTAATTAATTAATTATAATAAAATCTAGATTCACGAACAACACACGAAATGAACGATTTTGTTAAAATACTTAAAAGCCTGAATCTTATCAAAATAATGCAGAACGCTTAACTGTTGATGATAAGACTGCAAAAAGTTTTAATATTCAATTTGTTTTACATAATTATTTTGATCGTGTAAAATTATTTTCAGATCAGTATCTCATAAACTTTTTAGGTACTACAGTAAAACTGTTTTATCATGTATAAAGAAAGTTCGCTGAAGATTCTCGAAGATTAGCTTTAATATAAGTAATAAATTTTGTGCGAAGATATAAATTTTTGCCTCCCCTCTGATTGAAATTCTGAGTAATACACCAAGAGATCGAGCTACAGATTTAAATCATATATCGACATCACTGTCATTGCCATGCGAGGTTTTATTAAAGGGTGAGAGAGAATGGTTCTTTTTTAACGCGAGATTGAAACGCGCTCGCGTTTATTTTTTGTATTTTTGAACGTCCTGTATTACATTTACCGGAATACGCACATTGTTTCGTAGGACGTTCGTGGCAGTAAAGCAGTGACGTTTTATCTTCCGAAACAATCGCCGAGGGTAAATCGGGAAAATATATCATGCTGGAAATCCCGCGAAAGCCCAGTCTCCGTGACGGTCAGAACGGAGAGTTCTCTCCTCTCTTCATTTATCCTCCGCCCGCATCCGATCTCGGTTGACGGTCACGTAATCTCGTCGTTTTCGTCGAGCAAATTTCTGTACTACGTTCGTCAATGACCCTGGCCTGCTTCGTTGCGTAGTATCGGAAATTTGCATTGAAAAATATCGCCCGTTCCTACGAAGGTCGCCCGTTCCGGAAAATCAGGTTTGTACGACGACGAAGAGCGTCACGCATTAACGAATTCGCGAAAGTGTCCAGGTCGCCGTAGGGGGAACTTGTCCGCATATCGAGTGAGGAAAATTACGTGCGCATAATAGCGAGAAGGAAAATAGAATCGAAAGTAACGACATATATATATATATATAAGTTAAGCATATATATATATATATAAGTTCTCGTGCTTTTCAATTATGGGAGATAAAGCCGGAAATTGAGTTTAAGTATATAGATACTTCTTCATGTTTTTATCAAAATAAGTCGCGATAGAAATTGACAAATATGAACTTTGATCACATGACCTATTTTGACGCTGAAAATGAGCGTCGAGTGTCAGCATGAAAAAGCACCCTAAGTCGTTATTTGAGCATTCCTGCTATCTCATTCTATTTCACACCTGCACATTAAACAAAATTTCTAATTGGATAAATTGGATAATGGATAAATTTTCTAATTAAATTTATTAGAATTCTAGTTGAGATAATCAGAATTCTGGTTGATACCTTCCCATTAATTATTATTTAATTTCCCCATTAAAATTATTATTTAATCCAACCGGACCATTTTTCTCAGTGCAATGTTGCCAGGTCTGTTTAAAAATTATCTCCATATATTATGATTTTTTTCAATTTTTTTCAATTAGCTATAATTTGGACACTTCTTTGTATTTCCCTCCCAAAAAGTCACTCAAAAATTCTTCTCTTTTTGTATCCCCAAAAAATCCCCTGAAGGAAAGAAAAACCTTCAAATTTAGGGGAAATTCTCTTATCTAGTATAACAGTATGAGTGTCAAGAGCACTTCTTCCTCTCTCTCTCTCTCTCTCTCTCTCTCTCTCTCTCTCTCTCTCTCTCTCTCTCTCTATACACACAC
>NW_017259206.1:2795892-2817160 GCF_001594045.1 Atta colombica
TCTCTCTCTCAAGATAAAAGGAGACAGATGCACGGACTCTATTAAATCATCTTCCGGCTTCAAGCTGCAGACAGAAGTTTAGTTTAGTTCATGTTTATATATCATTGAAAAGCAACGGCGAATCAATCGATGGAGGGAACAACTCTCGAACCGTACGAGAAACCATAATGACTCTCGCAGCTCAAGAAGCGAGATCGTGGAGTGTCCGATCGAGAGGGTCTCACCCGAGTCACGATTTTCATAGAGCTGTTACAGATAAAGGCGAGCATAGCGACGTTGTAACCCGTGCGGCGAACCTTGCTCTTTTTCTCCTCCCTTTTTTTTTTAATTCCATCTCGCGCAACTGCCATAGCCTAGATACCAGATAGAACGCGAGCCGGGACAACACGCCGTTTTCCAGATCTCAGGGACCGTCGCGCGCGCCACGGATGAACGCGCGCTTTAGCGTCGTAACGGAGCTCGTGATCACGCGTTACACACGGTGAAAGGAAAAATGCATTATTTCCCCTCCCACGATAGCGGGCGGCATATTTTTCTGATTGCATCAAGAAGTTACGTGTATTCGCGTGTACTGCGCGACGCATGATGCGTTTCTAGTGGAAGAAGACAGAGAAATATATAAAAAAAAAAGAGGACGGGAAAAAAAAAGAGAAGAAATGCATTCGATCAGCTGCAATTAAAGCTGGAAAATAGATTTTCCATGTTTGAATTCTGTTTAACTATGCCATGGCTGTGTTCCAAAATTCACTTGCCAGTGCTAAAAATGTATAATATATACGTAAACTATAAATTTTCAGCGCTGACAATGAATTTTGGAACATAGCCTAGTCATCAGTCGATTTTAATGACAATTTTAAAGACAATTTTAATAACACTATTATCAATTTCTAACATATTATAATAATTTTGGATTTTAGATTTCATTCTCGATTGCATTGGTTTTCATTTAATCTAAGAATTAATAAATAATAATACTTCTCAAACATGGGTTTTAAAGATGCGTCATCCATTGTTTTTGGAAATTTATTTTTGTTTTAAGCATGAGTATTTAAACGATTCTTCTTTGATATTTGCTGATAATGGAGCCGAAAATTAGCTGAAACGCTAAATTTGCATTATTATATGTAGCGATATTTTAAATATACTTTATATTTTTAATTATAGCGCACCAATTATTGTAGTTATTTTATTTATTCTCACTTGATAGCTACAATTTTAGTGTTAAAAGCTGGAATCACACGATGCTCAATTTCTTTAATAATATGCACCGGTGCTTATTTTAATGCATACAGTGTGACGTTTGACAGATAACTACGAAATTAACACAATTGTTCCTATTCTGAAGATGCTGAATCAGCTCGATCACGTAATTGTTAATTTTTAATCTTTTGATTGGTGCATACAAGGTGCATGCAACAAGGTATGAAGTAATGCATAATAAACAGAAAATATGCATATCAGCATGGCGCGTTTAATGCATAAATGTATTCTAGCATGCGTCAGAGCAGGCATGCATGCATGTCTACCATTCAAGAAATCGAGCGTCGTGTGATTCTAGTTTAACCCTGCAACTGCAATCTGGGTCTCTTTTGATACAAGCAAAATTTCACTCTCATATTTCGCTGAAATAAAAGAGAACAGAGTCCGAGTTTCCACTCCTAAAAAATAATCAAGAAACCTATTTAAAAAATAACCTATTTGATAATGAGTCACATTGCTTACACTTTTGCATTTAAAATCCTTGCTTTTTCTCTTTTCAACGTCCAAATATTCATCTTGTTTTAAATATAAACATTTTTAGGGATTCCAAGCAATAAATGTAATATACTCTCTAAATTCTTTTAGAATCTCACTTTAAAGAAGTGACAGAATTTTCACTTTTTAGAGTGAAAGTCTATTCAAAAGGATTTAAAGAATTTATTGTATTAAATTTGTCGACAATGCTCAAAATTTTACACTTAAAACGTGATGAATATATAATTGGAAGTTGAAGAATGGCAGGCTCTTGAAAAAAGTGGCAAAATTTTCATTCGTTAAGAGTGAGATTCCAGTCTGAAGAATTGAAAGAAAGAATAGGGATGTTAAGAAAGATATTGAACCCTTGAATTTTTCTCACATTTCTTGAAGCATAAAACAATAAAAAAAACTTGAGCTGAAGAAAAAAAAACTTAGATTGTAGACGGAGGGAGTAAAAATATGATTGCAGACAAAAGATTAAGAGCAATCACGGCGGGTTTATGAGCATTAAGGAACGAAGTCTATTCCGATCATCTAACTGATCCTTCAACCGACCGACCCCACGACCACTTATATTAATCTGTCTATCGCCCCAGATTAATCAGAGCAGTTCGAAGAACATTCGAGCAGCTGACGCAATTACAAATTACAAGGCTTCGGATAAGGCAGGATTTATAGCGCGCAGGCCAATTTTCGCCTTCTGGATTCTACCCGGCTCTCTAACAGAATTGTGAACGTTACACGAGCGTTGTATTATCTATCCTTCTGCGTTTCACGAGTCAACTAACGACTCACTCTTTCACTAGTCATTGTTCATTGTTTTACAATGTTATTCGCCACAATCGCATCTACGCAATTTCCCTTTCATCTCTCTCCCGCTTCCTCACTTCTCGTTTTCTCGTCTGACTTTGCTGCTCTTTGACTCACTTAAGAGGGTCAAATGAAATAACGCTGAGTTACAGAAATAACGCAATCTAATTAACGGGACGCCATTAATTATCGAAAATTATATTCATCAATAAACCGAGCAGACGTTTTTACTATCTTTCATTTAATCATTCTTCTCTCAATAGCGTATAGCGATTTTTACAAGTGTGATGCGAATCGTTTCAATTCATCGATAATTACCTCTTTCTATTTCCCGGTATCTCTTGTGATATAACTCTTAGACAAGCGTTAATGAGGTGATTAAAGGCTGATTTTACGGAGACGAAGAAGACAAGATTCGTTTGTCAGCCTGCGAAAGTTTGTCACGTCGCATGAGGACTCATTTTCGATCCTCCTCCCCGTTATTGGATACGTTACAAGTTTCCTTGCTGACGATGCCTCGAGGAAGTTTCGTAACACAATTCCCAATTCAATTATTCGCTCGCATTCGTATCTCGGAGACACGCCACGGATCCTCGCGAAAGGATTGACAATACGAGCAGGCAATGATCCTCGAAGATCGATATCTGTGGAGCGACTTGGGCGAGGAGTATACGGGGATTTAATTTCGCATTCGTGGCTAACGCAACGCGAGAGCACGTCGACGTCACTTTACACGACATGTCCCCGTGCAGAGGAGGGATTAATATAGAAGCCAGCTCTTTAACTTACTTCTAAGTCCTGCAGGCTTTGAAACCGTGTCTCACCTTTTTCCTCTCCTTTCTATTTTCTCGCCCATCTGGGTACACATCTTTCCCTCCTTTTTCACGGCTCTTCTTCGGGACATCTTCACTATCTGTTCTTCCGCTTCTTTCGTTCTGCTTTCAGCTTGAACCTACTCTTCTTCGCTTCTTTCTTTACCCTTGTTCACAAGTCCCTAGCTATGACACTGTGGCTTTGACAAATTTCATAAGAGACACGACCATCTTCATGACGGCGCCAGAGATAATCTTAACGAAATCATCCACCGCGCACTCGCCAAATTATCGGCATCAAGCGAGTCATCCTCGCATGGTCGTGTCGTCCTTCAGATCTGGAGACACGGTAATGTCTCGGCGCTAAGACATGACGTGAAACACTGCCGTGATTTCTTTACGCGAACCGTTTTCGATTTTCCTCATTTTTAACTTGCGAAACTTTCTTCGCTGTGAAAGATAATAATTGCCCTGACTGATTGAGAGAAAACAGCGATATGACACCTTATTCTGCTAGATAAATCATAACAGTTAGGTATCCTGGGGATCGTCTAATTCTCCAACGCGTCGAACTTTCATACTCGCCACGCACGTTACTCCTATGGCAAGACAAATGTTTTCGATGTCAAGCTGCCTATGCGATGATGTTGCAATTCTCGGATTATCAAGACAACCGGGGGAGTACATTCTGTTCAAGTAATCCGATTAAGGCCACACTCTCTCAGGTAGTCCACCTTCCGCGGATGTTCTTATTAATCCTATAAAACCGAAGTACGTGTAATGAGCGTGCAAACTCGGGGAAATTAATATTGCTGACGAGGGTGCGCGATAAATCAACTTTTACGACAAAACTCAAATAAACATAGGGACAAACTTTAGATTAAAACTTGCGTAGCTATATGAATATCGTTCTTGGGTTATCTTTTCTCTCTCTCTCTCTCTCTCTCTCTCTCTCTCTCTCTCTCTCTCTCTTTCTCTCGCTATATGATATCATTTCATCACAGCACATTGTTCATAATTCTTGTTACTCCGTGTAATTATATGTTTTTCAGCACTTGAGGAAAGAATATTTCAAGGCGTTCAATAAATAATGATTATTCTCTCTCACCCTTTAGGAATGTTAATCAATTTTTTCTTCGACTAATAAAATACGTAGCCTCGATGGATTATCTTGTCCTCGCGGAGTATATAAAAGAAAACAGCGACGATATACTGTCGCAATAATAAATCACCAAGCATAAAGAGCTTTCCATCGTCTCGACGTTCCCGAATGTATTAAATTAAAGACGGGTCGGGTATAACGAAGATGTTGTCCTTGCTCACGCGAACTGCCCATCCTCGAGCCCATCCACCTCGCGGTTATAATTAACTGCGAGTGAGTCTCGTCGGCAGCGTTCGAAAATCTGTCTGCTCTTTTACTCATCCGTTGAAAATTGACCGTTGACGAAACTTCGCGATGCGATCAAAGAGACCTTGAACTGAATGCGGTACTCGTGATACCTGGCCGAGAAAGGTCCGATTACTATCGACGGGCAAGCGATTGGCCACGCTTATTGTCGACCGACGAGAATATCCCCGCCCGGTTCCGGCAATATTGCGCGCAGATATCGCTATAAAGAGTTATAAACACCCCGACCGGATCAGATTATTAAATGGAGTATGCAAATTGCCGAACCACGAAACTGCGTAGAAATTGCATCGAATGACTTTTCCTATCGAGCGTAAAATCGCTAATTTTTTGTGAAAGTTGTGACGTAATAAAAATTACTCAATTCGGAGCAGTTCAAGATCACACTGCTCTTTTCACTAATGTAGGATAACTTTAATATCGGTTCAACTTACTCTTCGTTTTTTTCTAATCTTTAGAAAAAGACGTAGAAAAAGAGTAAATTGAACCGAGATTAAAGTTAATAACATTGGTGGAAAATAAAAGAAAAATGTTTGATATTTGTGACTATAATTGCACGATAAAATATAATAATTATAGTTAGGAGCATTTTTATGATTAATAATGCTATAATATTAATGGAAATAACCATATAGTTCTCTGAAACATGAAAAAATTGAAACTATAAATTATAATAATTATAAATATTAATATAGTAAAATATTAAAATGAAAATGGTAAATAAAATATTGTTCAGTAAATATAATCAATTACAATTAATGTAACCATTTTTTTTTAAATTTACTATTTGTGATAATAATAACTAAAAAATATATTAAGAAAAAACTAAAGATTCTCAAGCAGATAGTATGTATAATTGTCATTAATAGCATAATTGATTATATTTACATATGTTAAAACAATTAAATATATAATTATCTACAAAAATTACTATAAATTATAATTAAATTATGATAGCTGCAACTATTTTTTTTTCTCATTGTACAACAGGTTCACTTCCGAGGTGTGAGTCTTAATTGACAAGTTTGGTTTTAACAAGCGCGATTATTTCAACGCTTCGACGTCGCGCGGATATTCTTTCTTCAATTTTCCATCGTTCAATGCGTCATCGCGTGCGAATAATTAATTATTTATTACGCGCGTTGGCGAGAGTGCTGGGGTCGCAGAGGGCTGGGACATTCATTATTATTGTTCGCGAGTTTGCTCAAAACAGAGGAGCATCAATGTATTGTGTCGTTAGCGGCCAATTACAGAGTTCGAGTATCGTTCGATAATAATCCGCCTTCGGCGAAGCAGAGCGTACATTATATATGCAGCCTCTGTATGGCTAGTAACTTGTAAGTAGTAACTGTCAAAGTTACAACGCGAAAATTACAATCCCCATGGTATGCGGTTGTATATAATGCAGTGGCACGCAACGCGAGCGTATTAATTCGCGCCCACACGCGCTCGTGAATTCCGCTGCGTAACATTGCCTACGCATTTTCATTCGCAGTCACGTTTTCTAAGATATCGATGACGCCGTTAGTCTTGTACTGGAATTCGTTACGCACATTTAACGATTATTATTTTAGCAAGAGCTCTTGCTAAACTTGTTAAAGTTTCCTAGAATTTCTTTCTCAACTTCTTAATGCAGTTAGTTTGATGCACAGAACTTCCCAATTTCTGGTAACGTTCTTTCACGTCTAAGATTTAAACATCTTTGGACGCACTTTGCATGGCACGTTGAAGATGTCAATTTTCTTAACGATTTTTAAGCCGTTTTTTCTCAGCGAGAGTTCCTGTTGACTTATCGAAGTTTCTTGTAATTTCTTTCTCAATTTCTTGGCGCTGCAACAAAATCTTCTCGATTCCTATAATGTTCTTAACATCTAGATTTATGTTTTACTTTTTACGATGGAGACATCACTTTTTTTCTTGATTTTTAACATACATTTTTCTTCTTTTCTCATGAATATACAAATATTACGAAATTGATCGACCTTCTATCTTACGTGTACCATGAAAGAAGTATTGCGTTGAAATCAATTAGGAATCGAGAGATCGTGAGATCGAGGCATGCTGGTATCCACGACTTACCTCGAACCGAAGAGATAGACCTTAATGACTTCGAACGGATCGATAGATCTCTCAGAACGATCCATTTCGTTGATCTGGATTGCGATATCTCGATTGTTAACATGGGACAATCTTTCGATCTCGACCTATGCGTCTAATTAATAAAACTTTCTCCCGAGGTAGACGATTGTCATCCGATCTTTTTTCTCTGGGCACTTTTTTTTTAGATCATCTAGGGATGTCCGATGGATTTTCTAAAAGCAGCCGAAGTTTCGGAGAATCTTCTTAATTTTCTCTCGCGTTATCTTATAATTTTTGATCTACAATAGTAGTAAGTAATTAAGCCGTAGAAATTGATCAATCGAAAGGAGTGAGGAGAATAATCGACTACAATTGGTCCATTTCTTACTTCTTGAATTAGTACTACTAATGAACAATTAGATATGAAATAATTGACTATTCTGATCAATTAATTTTACTAATCTACATTCATTTTTGTATGCATTCAATGTATAATAAGCGAGATTGCGAGTGCGCGGTTTTTGGCTTATAAGTTCTAGTTTTCAAAATTTTGATGCGGTAATCCTCTATATTGTTAGATAGCAAAGCATCAATAATAACCCAATCTCTTGATAAATAACATTTTGTTATTTTTAACTTCCATGTGTATCAAAATGTAAATCAGTTTATTTATGTGGTTAGTTTCAAAGTAAATATCCATATTATATAACGTATGCGCTTAGTAAATAATAAACTAAATTTTAATCAAATTTAATATATTTTCTTAAGGAATTAATAGAGTTTTCAGATTGATTTGTGTTGAAAGTTTGAAAGTTATCAATGCTTAATCTCATCTGAAATAAAATAAATATATTGTATTTAAAATATTGCATTTAAAATAAATATATTGTATTATTAGAAACGTCTAACTTTAACTATGATAGATTAGCGTTCTTCTTCGTATTTAATTAATATATTTTCTTGAGTTAAATTGTTTAACTCCATTGTCTTAGTTAAATTAACAACATTGAGTAGCAGTAGTGAAAAACCGATACAAATGATTAAAACTAATTCAAATTGAGTATAATTTAACATTATAAATTTAGCAGTCTATTTTGAAGGCAACATTGATGAATTTACATTTTCACCTACAATCTGTGAGTGTAAAAAGTACAGAGAAAATATTTTTTAAAAAAACTTTATTTTTAACAAGTAAATATTATCCAGTGAGAAATGAATCATCGAATTGATGTCATCGAACCAATATAAATACGATTTCAATTTAACGTCAATTCGACGTTTAATTGACGATTATTTCTTGTTGGATAATTAACAATTTATTCATAAAGAATAAAATATACTGTATGTTTCTTAAAATTATATATTAATTATTAAAATTATATATTAATATCAAAAAGTGTGTATTAATTATACAAAATATATCATCTGAAAAATAAACGAAAATTAAAAATTGTATTATTTGAATGCTCAAAAAGTAAGTATTCATATAGACGAGAAATTTAGCTAATAAAATCAGGAATACATGCGAAGCTCGTAGAGCAGAACGGAATTCATTGTATAAAATTGCTAATTAATGTTTTCTACAAATAAGACTATTTTTATAACAAATTTCTTTGTACGAATACTTTTTGCTCTCACTGTACTTTTCGCCTCGTCCCATTCGTTCTTATTTGGTATACAATTGCAGAATCGCTTTAAGAACGTGGCATACAGATCGAAACGTCAACGGACTTAGCCATCGCATCGACGCATATGAAAGTCGATAAACGAATTTCGCCGATCGAAAATTCTTCGTTCAAACACACCAACGTCCAGCGGTCCAATCCACGCCATCGTCCTTCCGCACACATATCCTCGACAATTACCTTTTTGTACTTCTTGCGCGTGATTTCGACGTGTGGCGCAACATCCTCGATAAATATAAAGCGCTGTGCGATAAGCACGACAGCCAGGCAGAACCTCATGCATTCGTCGAAATAACGTTAATTCCAACACGAAGGAGTTAGGCACGTGCAGAGTCTAGGCAAGAGCATTCCGCGAATCGACGTTTCCTGAGAAACGCAAAGGTGCAAATACACTTCTTTTCCGTCTCTCAATTTACCCCTTTCCTTCCTCCCCTATTTTCCTTCCTTTCGGTCTCGTCACTCCATCCAACTCTGTCTATGTTGATACCATTTCTTCCTCTCTCGTGATGTTTTAATTTTTATTTTTTGTGAAATTCATGAGTGTCATAATGTGTATAAAATAAGGATGACATTAAAAAAAAATTTAATTTTCTAGAAATATCAAAGGAGTAGTAATTCAATTTCTGAATTAGTTAACATTTTGTTATTTTTAATTCCCACTGAAAAAAATATCTTAATTTCAAAGAAATATTTCTGCATGCATATTAAAATGTAATCAATCTATTTTTGTAGTCAGTTTCAAAGTAAACAACTTTCATGTTAACGTATTTAGTAAATATAATAAAAAAAAACTAAATTTGAATAAAATTTAATAGATTTTTTAGTTAAATTTTTCTACTTTCATTATTTGAGTTAAATTAATGACATAATGAAGAGAGTGCAATCAATAAAAGTGTTTAAAAAAAATTCGAATTGAATATAATTTGAATATAATATGAATTTAACATTGAAAGATTATTTTTATCGATTTATTTCTTTATCTTTATCTGCAAGAATTGATTTAAAAGTCTAGTAATTTAAATATTTTAATCTTCAATTAGTATGAAACCGAGAATTTTGGCTTGGACTCAACGGTAGATGCAATTAGGATTAATCCGCGGGATATTAATGTTTTACGAATCTCGTGGAGTTAACCTGAAATTGAGATTAGCAATTTAATATTGCAACGTTTTTGAATCTACGACATCTAGCACGAGAATCTTGGCCACGATACAACGGTAGCGCGTTTTGAAACGCGCGCGGTTAAGATAATAACAATTTGTGAGTTTTAAGCCGCTGAATACTGCGTAACATTATATCCTGCTACATTAATCTATAATTCTGCCGAATTTAATCTATTATTTTATGTAGTGAAACCGGCGCGCGAAAACCGGTTTATTTCAGGTCACCTGCCTTTCCATGATATGCGAGTCCGACAAAAATAAACCGCGTCGAGAATGACGGATGATTAAACGTGACTCATTTTTACATCGACGCAACAAGGAAATATGAGCGCTAGGAACGAACGGGTTAAATTGTGCAAGACAAGTCACAAGACTGCTTATCGATAAATTCCAGAAGTCTCGGCGCGCCTTTGTTTTCTACATTACATTCGGCCAAGCTCTAATAATTTTAGATTTTAGACACCTACTCTTCAGAAAATAAAACAGAATTTAAATGGAAATCAAAATTAAATATTTTCTAAAGACTAGATAAAAAAACGTAAGCAGTAAGCAAACCAATATTTTGAATTTACTACTTTTTATGTTATTATCTTGTGTCTCTACTATGGCTGTGTTTCAAAAATCACTGTCAGCTGAAAAATCTACAATTTACGTTACATTTTCAGCACCGGTAGTGAATTTTGGAACACAGCCTATATGACTCGATTTGCTTAGTATTTACATCTTGCTATCTTACGTTTTTTTGCTGGAGAGCTTTTACAGAAAAACGTAAGATATAAGCGGTAAGCAGACCAATCATAATGGAGATCATAAGCAATGCTCTTACATTCTCTACTGTGATTGGTCTATTCGCTTATCACAGTAAAAGCAACTTAATTTAAATAGTATAGCAAATCCATACTGTTGATTTGCATACTATTTACGGTTTTTTTTGTATCATAACCTTTAGCAATAATTCAAAATTCACAATGCTGAAAAAATGTATAATGCTCATGACTAATTGTAAGTTATACACTGAAAGAAAAATGTCAAGGTATTGCGAAGCATATGTTACTTATGACGTTTTCTTCAATATTTATTAGTTACGAAAAAAATTGATTGTAACGAAATATACAATTTTGTGAAATATATTTGATTATTATAGAGAATAAAATAAATAATTGTAAGAAATAAGATAGATAATTATAAAAAAAATAGATTTGTTAGGAATAAAATTTTATTTCGCCGTATTAAAATAAAGTTTTATTTCAGAAATAAATATATTTCTCACAAATAAATTTTGAAATATCTTTCAGTGTAATTTTTTAACGCTGAATTTTGGAATACCTTTGTAATTCTTTCTTTTCACTCTACGATATAATTTCCTTGGGCTGTACTATTATAAATGTAATGAAATGTAATGAAATGATTTTCACATGTCGTTTTAAACCGGTATCTGCATAACGCATTGCGGCATGTTGAGATTCTTTGTTACATGATCGTATTGATTGATGGTTGCAAGCGAGCGAGGAAATAAAACATAGGAATGTTAAGAGAAGGCAATTTAAATTGGTTGGCGTGGCAAAATACCGACGAGCGCAGTTCGGGGGAAAAGCTAGAGGAAAAAAAATCTCATTTCAATGAAACGTCTGCGCTTCATACCAGTAAATGCAAAACGTCGTCGAACATAGTCAATATTGGCGCGTATATAGAGAATGCGCTGCATCTGCATAGTCGGAATATTTTCTGCCGATCGGTTTCTCATGTCTTCATCGCTTTGCTCCCCATGAAAAATTGGTTGCGCGATGCGTAATGCAATCGATAAATTTCTTGGCAAGTATATCCACACTTTTAATGCTTGCTGGATGTATCATTAATCTTCCCTCGTGTTTATCTGCGAAAGCATATTGTTATGGAGAATGAATGAATATGTTTTTCTCGATCCTCTTTAGAGCATCTCGAAAACAGGATCTGAAGATTTAAATCTTGCCACTACATCGCTTCTCCATTATTACAAATTGAATATCTATCATCCAAGATTGATATCGAATTTTTGTTAAATGCATGACCGATTGTTGCAGTTAATTATTATAGTCTTATGTTAATGTTAGATTTATGTTAATAGATTTTAGTGTAAGAAGAAAGAATATGTATATAGGTACATTAAAAGAAAAGATTGGCTGCTGCAGCAAATTAGATGATAAAATATGGCATAGCATTTTTTAATTAGTTGCACTAATCAATTTTTGGTTGCATTAGCCAATCGAAAGCCTATACTGACATTACGGATAGGCTAACATAACTAAAAATTGGTTATTGCATCCAATTAAAAATGCTGTGCCATATTTTACATCTAATTTACTGCAATAGTCAATCTTTTCTTTCAGTATAGATATGCGTGAGTTCTTATTTCGATGATCTGCACGAAAGAACGATTTTGATAAAATATGTGTAAAAATTTAGCTTGATACACATCTGAAAATAATAACGCTCAAATTATAGTTGCTTATTAATCAAAAGAGGAGATTAAAAAGAAGTCGATTTTTAATATCCTCTTTTGTTGCAACAATACTCATTATGTTTGAGCTTCCTAAATAATTATTTCAGTTCAATAAAATTATTTTCAGATCTGTATCTACGGAAAAACAATTTTGTTACAATATCTAAAAATTTTTAGATCTGAAAATAATTTTATTAGTCCATCAAAATATTTATGTAGAAAATTCAAGTATAAGCAATACTGCGAAAAAAATATTTATATTCTAGCAATCAGCTTGAGCATCCTGCATAATTATTTTAATAGTTCAACAAAATTTATTTCAACAAATCTTATATAAATCTTATATAAAAATCTTATATATATCTACCTACAATTTTAGATACTTCAAAATCATTCTTTTCGTGTAATCGAGTTAATCAAAATGTCTGTCGCTAAATGATGAATACTAAAGTCACTTTTAAGAAATATCCAAGTATAATATTTCGTCTGGCAACCTGAATTTTCTCCTATCAGAATCATAATTATTAAGATTACATTATGATCCGTGATTTTGGTAAATTATGTATCGCAGATTCCCTGAAAGAAGTGTACTTCTCGCCTGGGCTATACGTAGTACTTTCGCGTCGGTATAAACGAAAGGCCATAAAGCGAAGCTTTCCATCGACAACTTCGGACGAGTCCAGGGGTATTCTTCGTCTTCGTCTTTCTCTCTCTCTCTCTCTCTCTCCCCCTCTTTCTTTCACTCTCGACTCAGCTCGACTCGAGAATAGCGTGTACGCCTCCTAGACGTACTTCATACTCCCCGAGACCGGCGCAGGCGTAGTACGTGCACCTAAGGTTTTATAGTATTAACTGAAATTGCAACAGTCCCCGTAAAGTAGAAGGTTTTAGTAGTACGGTCCGGGTATGTGTGCACGCGCATATACAGGGTGGTCTGAGAATGAAGGTGCGCCTCGCCCGCATTTCAACGAGAAAATCGATGGCTTTCTCTTAGTCGTTATTCATCGATTACTTGCGAGCTAGTTGTCATCGCGACAATCTGCACAACGATCATTTCACACATGACGTCCCGGAATTAGCCGCGAGATTCTCGACGTGATCGACTGTCATAGCTGTTAATCCAGATGTAAATAATATTATATTAAATGTAATTAAACTGGCGTTTAAGAAGATCTAGAACTGCGAGGCTTGAGAAAGAAGCCTGAGAAAGCCTTTTTATACAACTCAGTCTCTCCTTTCAATATCGTGATCTTAATAACGCGTTTCTAATTATTTCTAGCAAAAAAGAAAATTTATTCTACGCCTTGAGATTTCTCAAAGGAAAATAATCTTGATGAGATTACAGTCGATGAGGCATACGAAACTTGTTTGTTGTTAATAATCAAGTAGTTATTATTTTTTGTCTGGGGAAACGGACACTTATCTGTTTACACGTATTTCATCGACAATCATCGGCGACGATTGAATTGCGAACGGGTCACCCCGAATGTGGGTATTCGCGTCGCCGGCGAAGCGCCTGAGCTTTTTCCAGTGACGAGAGGGGATCAGGGACGCGCGACAGTAAAATCGAAATTGTCAGAGCTGCCGCTTTAGTTTTAGAGCCTTGGGTTACTGCCGCCGTCGAATCCCGCCGCTTCCAATCCCGCCAGTCTTCCCCGGACCACCCTCCACTCTTGGCGCCCTTTTCTTTCTCTCATGGAAGTAATAAGTTCGGAATCGTACAGCCCTCTCCCCCCCCCCCTCTCTCTCTCTCTCTCTCTCTCTTTCATGGACTCTCCGGAATTCAATCAGGAAATTTCGACGTTGAAGCGAGAGCTCGATTGTGCGCTGGATGACTTATTCTCAATCCGCGTTGATCTAATTTTTATGTCAACGATAGAAAGAAAGGGAGAAAGGGTGACGGAAGGGAAGCTGGACCAAGACGGAGGCAAGGACTTCTCGAAAGCGTTTCTTCTTATAACTATGTTTTATTAGGCTGTTACGTTTCAATGGGAAATTTAAATGCAACGCTTAAACTTGGAAAATTTCGAGAATCCGCCGCTGCAGTCTGATCTCCGCGAAACATTCCACGAGCGAATATTTCCGACAAATCTACGAATGTAGCAAGTTGTCATAAATTCATCCTAAAATTACACTTTTCCCTAATTTCCTGATATACACTGAAAAAAAGAATTGGCTGCTGCAGCAGATTAGATTAGGTAAAATATGGTATAATATTTTTAATTGGTTGCAGCAGCCAACTTTTGGTTGTGTTAGCCTCTTAAAATACTAACATTGCAAATAGGCTAACGCAGCCAAAAATTGACTAATATTGTGCCATATTTTATCATCTAATTTTCTGCAATAACTAATCTTTTTTTCAGTGTATTTCATAATTTTTCTCTAACTTTCAAGAATATTTTGAAATTTTTTGTATTTTTGTCCTGATTTGGAAACCGTTACATATTTTGCTAAGAGATAAATTTATAGCAATATAAATTATTATTAATGTTGCTGACGCTTGCATTTTTAATTATTAAGTTGGTTTTCCCAAACTGCGAAAGTGTAGTAATGTGCATATTAAACTTCTTTAAAACCAAGAATTTTAATTTTTCGAAAAAGTTTGTGAAATTCTCTAACCATTTCTTTGATCATTTTTAATTTCCTTGATTTCCAATTTTGTGGCAATCCTGTTTAAAAAAGGCAAGAAGTTACCAGTGATTTAAAGTATCGCAAGTTGTGGAAAATACGTTTTATCGTATCTAATACAGAAAAAACGATTTTGTTGAAATATCAATAAATTTAGCTATATAATAGAATAGATCTAAAGATAATTTTATTTGCATTAAAATAATTAACATTCGAACTTGGAATGTTAAAACTTTCTGCAGTATTGTCATCAACATTTAATGTTTTACATAATTATTTTAATAGTCCAATAAAATTATTTTTAGATCTCTATCGAGCTAAATTTTTAGACATTTTAGCAAAACCGTTCTTTCCGTGAAGAAATCGCTGCTTCGCCTTTTATTTCATCGAGCTTAAGTTTCCCCGGATTCTCCTGCAGAAAGTAAATTCTCCGTATTTTTTTAAATATTCCTCGACGACATGCTGATAATGAGCGGTTAATGATAGTTGTAGTGAGTTTGTTGGCAGCCAAAAAAGATAAATCTTTTTCCAGGGAAATCCGGGAGATTAATTTACATTAATTAAGCTGTATTAATTAAGCGGCCGGGTAGACAACGATATTGAAAGTGCTGTCAAAAATTAATATAATTGAACATCCCGGCAGATATAGTTGCTTCGAAAGAGTTAAATCCGATTACACTGTTGCACGGTTAACGAAACTTTGGAAACTGGAACCTTTCCGGTATGATTCGATAAGCTGATTAAAACTTGACGCGCGAAAAGCACTTGTGTAACCAATCCTCTGGGAGTAACAACAAATTATCTGGGGAAATGAGACACTGGATTTATTTATATATATATATATATATATTCACGCATTCCAGTGCTTTCATAAAAATTTGAAGTTTTCTGCACTGTCGACCGTGATATCCAACCGAACGATGAGAAACAGCTGACTTTGTTACCGTTTTCTTGGTGATCACGTTAATGCCGGTAAATACTGGCATTAGGATTAATTTACGAGATTTTCTGACACGAATCTAACTTTCTAATATTTTATCGCACATAATTCACCGTTTCTCATAACGTGTCGTTACGAGTAGATCCATGTCGACAACTAAAACTGCCATGTGTTACTTCTAGATAAATTCGCTTTGATTGAATATAAGATTTCTCTTATTTAATTAGATTTAATCGCATCGGTCCACAAATTCGTATCATAATTGTTACTTCTAGATACTTGCAAGTGTCCCGCCATCGAGAAAATAACTTTATTCATTTTAGAAAAATTCCTGTGTGTTAAAAATAATTTTTTTTCCCAGTATTGTCATAAATTAAAGACAATGTCAATAAAGCCAAAATTGGATGAACATGTATATAAATGCATTTATTGCATACATAATAGAATAATATTTGTTTCTATGTTATTCATGCATAAATGTATTTATGTACACGTTCACCAAGTATCGACTCTCTGGTTAACCTCGTTTCCAATTTATGACTTCAACAAATCTTTATTTTGTTTCGGTCTGTGTTGTTCGGTCGCTGAACTCTTTGAATTCTGGTGCATGCTGGTGAAATAAGTTGAAACAAATACAGTTTGTTTCACTTCAATTATTGCACTATATCCATCAGTTGAGGAAATTCTTCGACATAAACAGCAGACTTATTATTTCAAATATTAATCACATAATTTCACTGAAAAAAGAAATATTAAATTTTTATAAATATTTATTTGAATAGCTCTAAGTAAATTACTAAATGAAAACATATGCTTATTTGATACAAAGACCATTAATTTAACTATCATTTTTTATCAAGTAAATATTTATTTATTGCAAGTAAATGTTTACTTGGTACAATTTAAATAAATATATAAGATTTAGTAATTTTTTTCAGTGTATTTTACTCTCATTTGCAGCGAAATCGATTATTTTTTAAATGTAATTTAATTAAAGATTTCTTTAATAACCCATCCTTTTTAGAAGATTTTAATAACTTCCTGATAAATTAATATCGATAGAGCTGGCTCGTTTCTCGGGAGATCACGTCAGGTGTAATCGCAGCGAGCCGACAGCTCGTCCATCTGGCTCAAGCTTAGCGTATCCTGGTTGCATAATGCCTGAATGCCTTCGAGCAGAAAGAATGAGAAAACGCTAATGCGACATTGGCCTCATTGCCGAATGTTTCACGTTTCGGGCCTTCAGGATGTAGATGCTATCGCTATAGATTTGTTCATTCATACAAGCCGCAGGGATTTCGATACTTCGTTAGTTGACGCTTACGCGTCAGCGGCACAAGTATGTGATGAGCTATTATAATCCTCTTACCTCAGAGAACGTATTCGATAGATCTGGAGCAAGTAAATCATGCTCGCTCATCGCATTCATTCTAAATTCTCTGTATAAGACGGACAAAACCGTGACTTGCGGATGATTCTGCGCAAATGCAAAGTGCAAGTATATATTTTATAGGTGTTTATTTACGAGGCTACGATGAGACGTAATATTTATTAGTGAGATGAGATCTATTAGCATGACATGGATAGCTTCGAGTGATAAAGAGTTAGGCACATTGCTTATTTCACAAGAGATGAGTTCGCTTTCTCTCTTTCTTTCTCTTTCTCTCTGTTATACTTTTCTTTAATCTGTTTTATTGTCATACATATCTTAGATGTTTCTATCTAATTTCTTTGCTTAATTTTTATGCTTTTCTTTATTTTGTTTCATTTTCATGTTTCTTTGTATTACTTTTTGATATATCCTACGTCTTTTTTGTGAGTTTTATTTCCTTTTTTGTAATTATTTTTTATGGTTATTTGAACCACAGCTACTTTAATTTGTACACTAAAAATTTCTGATTAAAAATAAACGAATCAGAATTTTCTGATTAAAATTCTAAAAATAACTGGAGTTCTGATTGATATAATATTTCTGATAAAATCTATTAGAATTTTAATTTTTATCAAAATAATTATATCAGAATTCTAGTTAGCTCAACTATAGAAGTAGTAAGTTTAACTAAACAATTCTGATTCGTCCATTTTCCACCAGAATATTTAATCCAATCTGACCATTTTTCTTAGACAATACTGTTAAAAATTTCATGAAATTTAATACTTTTAAATTATACAATTTGAACTTAATTTCATAACATTATATTAAATTTAATGTATTTATAATTAAAAAGTATATTTGTGTACATGTACATGAAATTTAATGTATTTTTGAAAATTTAAGAAATTTAATGTACACTCATTAGGTAACTACTAACATAATTTTCAGTTAAATCATTCATTACTTTTAATTTCGTTTATAACCACTAGCTTCATTTACATGTAAAAGAAGCTTGTGGTTATATTTCTAAGTGTACATTCCTAGATTTACCCTAAGACAATAAACATTCTATCTATCTATTTACCTATCTGCCTATCTGTCTATCTGTCTTCATTCGCACGATTTCGAGTGTACTTGAAACGCTGAAATAAAAATATCTACACGTTCTCCTTGACGAATGAGCATGGCGAATAAGTACGCGACTTTTTTTTTGCCTTACGGGAGTGGATGCTTACGAATGAACATCGTGTAACACATCGCCGCATTATACGGCCGTTTGACGCTCCATGACGACATTATGAGAGCGCGATATCGTCCATCAGCCTCGAACTTTCACTTCTCCATGCGCGACGAACAGCGCGATACGTACATACATACGCCTTTGCTCATCGAGATCTCGTTTCACCACGAGAAGAAACGCGGCCAATTATGCCGTGGCAGAAGCGGCATTAACGCGCGCCGCGCCGTTTCATTTCGAGAGCAGCCGACTCACTCGATTCGCGACTTTCGGTTTCTTTTCGTCGCTCATTATCTGCCGAAGAATGATGTACTTACGGCAATTTAGCTTACGTAATCGCTGATCTTTTTGTAATATGTCTCGTCAACAATGCATTGTTTTATCGGCCTCGGGATCTCGTAATTTATTAAACGGATGCGAAAAATTTGTTATATCTGTGTTGGACAAATTTGAGCAAAACTGACATGAGACAAAACTGCTGTCACGAGCTTTAGTACACACTGAAAAAAAGTCTGGTAATAGCTATCAAATTAAATGTTCGATTAATAATTTTCTATTTTTCTAAATATTTAATTATTACTAAAAGGATAATTATATTTGGCAATACTTATTCAATTTAGAAAAGTAAAATTATTTATTACGACCATATTAATCGAATAACATTTGGTCAAAATTATTTCACTCACACTTGATAACTATATCATTAAACTCTTTCTTCGGTGTACTATTTTCTTTTTTTATTATACTTGAAAAGAACTCTCATCAACGAATTTTAAAGAATTTCAGTTTTGTAACTGTTTCTTTTTATACAAAGCTTGATAAAAAAACGATCAGTTTAATAAAATGCAACTCCATGTATATCGATGAATTTAGATGCACGCATTTACAATGCAAATGCATACATTCTATCTACTGAAAGTGATCGACGTTTGATAGTTCAAAAGGATTTTAAAGAAGCTTTCGTCAATGAGTTTCCAAACGAGACTGAGTGCAATCCTCCGTACGCACGTTCTTTCATTATGTATTATAATATCCTCCCCCAAGAAATCTCGCGGAGAGGAAAGAGAATGAGAATGAGACATTCCTGCTTCGAGATTCCACGCAACTCCTACACTTAGAACCGCGCGAGGCGTAAACTCGGGGAAATAAATCATACATATAACTAAATTGCAAAAGTAGTAATGCAGAGGCTGGGAATAGGACGCGGGAAAGATAAATTGAAGATGGAAACGCGCATAATGACGGCGCACTCATCATATAAAGTCCCTGTATTATAATGTGTTAACGAATGTGTCTTTCGTTCAACTTGTCAATTTGCTGAACGTCCGTCTTGCATCAGGTCGCGTTGCGAAAGTTTCACGTTTGGATACGCGCGACGCCAAGGAATCGCGGAGCTGTCGATGAAGTAGTTAATAGTAGAAACTGATGGTACTCGTCATGGTACGAGTCGTAATGATCGATATGTGCGGAAATATCGGCGAGCAGATGGAGTAGCGGCATTAAGATGGTAGAATGTGTATTATGAAATAGTAAAAAATGCGGCAATACACCGCTCATTTCCTACAATAACAACGTAATTAAGGAAACAAAGAATTCAAAAAATTAATTTTAATATTTTGAATCGTTAAAATTGTGCAATATTAATTTTGAAATACAATTTTGGTGTAATAATTGAGTCTAGAGGAATAAAAGTATGTTCTTTTAAAAAGAGATTTCAAGCTTTAAAATCCTTTTTTTTTTTAATTTAAATTTCATTTATTATTGACGACGAAAATATTGTATATACAACTTTGAGCTAAAAAAACGCAATTATTTCCTTGCTAGCCCAATATATATGTCATACATTTATTTTTAGAATTGTGTGTGTTCTAGTAAATAAGTTATATTGTCATATTTTATTTTATTATATAATATTACATTTTAATTAAAAATATAACAACTTTTAGTTACATCGTTGTGTAGTAAATAAATGATACATTGCCGTATTTTATTATTTCATTATACAATATACACGACATTTGAAACACGACAATTTTTTACTTATGTCATTGTGTAGTAAATGAGTCATATATTGCCGCGTTTTACTATTATATTTCATTATATAATATACATTACATTTTAATTAAAATATGGATAGTCACTCAATCTGTACAGTGTGTCAGACGCCGTGCCATATCGCGCGGATCGCATTCTGATAGATTTTACGAGCTTCTCTGAAGCCGTAGTGATTCGTTCACAATTTCCATTTCTCATTTCAGAGCCTCCACATACTATTTTAAGTATCGCCCACCCAAGGAAATCGATCGTCTGTCAAGACGATTCTTTTGGTTTCCCCCTTTTTCCATTCCATTATGTCCGCCCCATTCGAATAAAAGGCCGTGTTCGCTCAAGAGTAACAGTTTGCCAAACAAATACAGAGGGTGAACACGTCGTCGTCGACATCAGTGGCCCGTACCGTCGTTGCCGTCATCATCGTCGCCGCCCTCACCCTCGAGGATGCGACGACGTCGGCAATGAGCATTTCTCTCACAGAACGGCTTATGCCTATAACCTGTTGCTCGGTTCTTGAATTTGTCTACGTTTAAGCCTCTCGTCGAAGTGATGTGTAAGCGCCATGTATAAGCACGCATACATAAGTCCATTACTAATTCGGAATCCGATTAAGACCACAGCCACGACCACATACTCTTTAATACTCTCACCCTTTCATTCTCCATCTCTTCGCTTTATTTCCCTTATTATCGCCACCTCATCATTTGCGATTGTGTCCTTCTGTAATTTTACGCTGCACATACTTCAGATGCAGCCGAAAACAGGATATAATACGGTGATTTGTTTGGCGAAATCTTCGTAAAATTTACCTTGCCATCCGTAAAATTATAATTAAACCTTACGTTAATATATATATATATATA
>NW_017259206.1:2817260-2829412 GCF_001594045.1 Atta colombica
ATTTACTTAATGTAAAGATATATTTATTTATAAGAACTATTAATTTGAATTAAGTATTTTTTTCTTAAATGAGTAAATATTTATTTACTATAAGTAAATATTTAATTATTACGATTTAAACAAATATTTATTAAAATTCAGTAAATTTTTTTCATGTGTATATTTTATCTTTAGCAAGTATTTATAAAGTTGTGGTATTAAAAAAATAGGAGAGAATAGAGACTATTATTTAACTAAATATTTCAGTATTTAAAAGAAAAATATGCAGGATACAAATGACATAGTCATATATATTAAGGGTTAAGATTATAAGATATGAAGCTTCTACGATCTAAAGCTTCGGTTTACAAATTATCTCCATGTTTTGATGCAGCGTTGAAATATTAAATTGCTTATCGCCCTGAGGAAGTGAATTGCAAAGTTCATTGGCATTTAACGTATAATATATCAACTATTCACAGCTTCTAACAATAAGATTAAAATTAACATCGCGGATCCACTATTTCAGTTTTCGCTTCACTTTTCCACTTCCGTTTTCTCTCTTTCTTTAGCCTTAAATCTTCCACTGAATTGCATTGAAATTCACTTGTCCATAAATTATGAACAAAATATAGGATACAAAGAATACAGAAATGCAGAGAGTATGTATTTTTTTAAAAGGAAATTGAGTTGATCTTTCACGATTCGACAAGATAATTGCATAACGTTAAAGACCCGAATTTCTCATGACAGTTTCGTAAACGAGAGGGAGCGCAATTAAATTGCAAACTGGTCCAATTTACGGGATTTCAATATGCAAAAAAGGTCTAACTTTAATAGCGCGTGGATTCTGAAGTGCTGTTACGAAAAAAGATTTTTGTCATGTTTCATCAGAGAATCTTGATTTCCGAGTCTCCGCGTTAGTTTTCGGTCATCAGCCTTTTTGGAATATGCATTCTCGCGAAATTTCATCGCGAGAGTAAAGTCTGACTGCGCAAGAAATCGAATAACATTATGAAATGTCGCCGTGTCAAACAGCGAAATTTCGATGCACGTCGACTCTCTCCATGTGAGCACACTTCGTAGACTTGGTCGAACAAGTCACGCTTCTTGTCGGTCTCGAGGAAGAAGATGAAAGAGCGGGAGAGATGCCGGAAAGTCAGAAGAGGAGTTACGGGGCTCAATGATTCGTTCGCAGACGTACATTTTCAGGCTTATGGGATAAGATTTATGTACTCTTTATATCGATAAAGATTTGGCGACGAACTCTCGCTGTAAAAAATTCGAGATGTAACGTCATGTCGACAGAAAAAGACTACATAAATTATTTCGAGCTTTCAACAAACTCTTTCTATGCCTTGCAAAGAAAAGTAATTATCATATAAAATGATCAATAAACATAATGTCTATTTAAATGTCTATTTAAATTAGTTTACACTTTTGAAACTCAAAGTGAAATAGAGATATGTTTGATATTTAGCAAAAGCAAGAACGAGAATTCTAGTACAGAGAATGTAGTGCAGGCATAAAAAAAAACTTATAATTAGAACAATAGTAAATGAAAATTGAGAAATGTTTAACAAAGAAGTGAAAAAGGCCACATTCGATCAAAGTCTTGGTGCTTAATAATACTTTTGTGTGAATGGACATTTAAATTGGAAATTGTAAAAATTCACACAAAAATGTTATTAAGAATTAAGACCGCATTGAACGAATGAGCTTCGCTCATTTGTGTTACATAATTTAACTTACAATTAAATAAAGTACTAGATGCGCGTAAATCCATAAATTGTTTCATATTTCATAAGATCGGTTGCTCCATTTTCAGATAGACTACGTTATAATTTATCCAATGAATAAATAAAAGAGTAAAAAAGTAAGAAAAAAGAGAATAAGAGAATAAGTCGAAGTTTATCAAAAACAACTTAGCTATAGAAAAAAAGAATGAACTTAATCTGTATTTATAGACCGTTTTTATTTCAACCGTCTCAAGTCTTAGAACACTCTGCGATTGATTTAGGGTAGTGTTTTTAAGATTTAAATATAAGAATTATGAATAACCACCAGACCATCGTCTCCTCGTTTACAGACATAAGGGCGAGATTAAAAGTGATCGGTTGAATAATCGAACATCTTATGCGTCTATCAGAAGAGCTTCTTGTTAGTGGATTCGTACTCAAGCACCATAAATCACCTGTGCAGCGATTACTCCTGCTCCAGCAGAAAGGATGATACGCATGGTTTGACCGCTATAATACGCAGTCCCGACGTCCCAGCTAAAAACTCCGGCAATTTATCACTTACGCGGCAAAATAACTAATCGCTCTTCATTGCGGTGTGCAAAATCTCACGGTGATTACGCACCGATCTACGTCCGTCGTGATGCATAAATCAAGGGGAATGGAACGCGAGAATAACACGACGATCCCTACGTTAATTCCTCTACTAACTCCGTTATCTCGTTAGATCGTAGAGTAACAAATTAAATATAAATGACTAACAGATGTATTGTAAATGATATTCAAGCGAGAAATTCCAAGATCGGAGGCACGATCTGACCTTCGCTGCATAGCATTCCCGACACCTCGTTCACATCGCGATGTAGAATCTCGAGAGAAATTATACTCGGTATTTGTATTACGTTCGCGTGCTAAAATTTCAGATACTCTCGTAGAGTATCTGATCCACGTCTCGGCAGGTTATCATGAATCGACGCCTTCACCGCAGACGGCAATTATGATCCGACGGAGAGATTCTTGGATGATCTCGAACGAGAAATGTCCGGCAACGACTGCTGTTAGCTATTGCACCCGCATGCACATCGTTCCATAGATGCCGTGCAGTGACTCCGAAGTCTCCTTTTTAGCCCAGAAAGTCATTAAAAGCCAAGTTACGTGCACGTAGAAGGGAAGGAGTGTTCCAAGTCTTATATCATTCCACGATTCTTACGACTTCCACGAACTTACGTCGTTTCCTTCATGGCTGTGAGGGAAACTCGCAATCAACCGATGTCGATTGTATATTCACCGGGTGACCGAAAAATACCACTTGCACAAGATACAATATCGTAAATGTCAGTGACGATTTAAAAAAATATTTGATACAAATAAAATCACCTATGTGAGTCTCCGCGGTTATTGGTGCTTAAATTATATATTCATAAAGAGATAAGATATAATTCGCAAACATTAGAATGAAAACTTCAAGATTGTCACAAATTCCTTGTCACGATTTTTTCCTGATTTCCGGGCAACATTTTATGATTTTCTTTGATGTTTTAAACAATATTTTGAAATTTTTTGGTTTTTCGTTCTGATTTAGAAACTGTTAAATATTTTATTGAGAGAGCAGTTTAATATAGCAATGTAATTATTATTGATATTGCTGACACTACTTGTATTTAATTGTTAAGTAGTATGTACTGCGTAAATGTGAGATACCTATGCATACTAAATTTGTTTAAAGCAAAGAATTTTAATTTTCCACAAAATTTTGCAAAATTTCCTTAACTCTATTTAATAATTTTCTTGATTGTTTTCAATTTCCCTGATATATTCCTAAATTCCTAATAATTCCTAAATTTCTCTAATTTCCAGTTTTGTGGCTACCTTGAGGTTAACTGTAGATGTTTCAACTCTTGAGATTTGAGACCTTTTCAAACATTTTGTACTTGACCTCACTAATTATCGCACTGGAAAGAGTTCAATCCAAAGTCGAAACGTGCAGTTAATTTCATTTAAAAAGTACATTCAAATTAGTTGCGAATTATATCTTATTGTCTTATGAATATTCATTATACGCACTAATAACCGCGAAAACTTACATTCATTTTAATTGATTTATTCTTGGAATCATAAAAATTTAATCAATTAATTATTAATTAAATTTATTGTAATTGTAAAAAAGCAAGAACAATGGACATCTTTAAAGACAATGTTAATTTTCACGAGATCTTTTCGAGGCGCACAAAAAATAGTGTATCGCTTATAATACATTTTTCTTTATACATTATAATATCCGAACTGAAAGAAGTCGCTATAGACATTCGACGGAATTAAATCTAAACAATTTGTGACGTTTGAATAAGAGACAAAGACAGATAGGCTGCATTCAGTAGAGAAAACAGCTAAAATTCAATATGATTGGTTTTTGCTTTCGGTTTCTTATAGATCTAAATGCATAAATCAATCATATTAAAGACTTTTATAATAGTTATAAAACTGCTTTTTTTTTTACTAAATGTAATCATTGATAATATCTTTTGCATCTCGCACAAATTTCCCTGCGAACAAATAATTCCGATATATCTCGACATCGCATCGCTGGCCGAAATTTAATAAACATATGTTTCCTAAGGGCGTTGTCCCTCGGGTAACTTGTTTCCATCAATGTCGACAAATTGTTATCCGATCATCGGGCCATCGCGAACAAATTATCCACGTCTCGATCAGGATAATCGACACGGCTATCAAACGTAACAATAGCGTCACGATTATCTGAATAATTATCCTGCCGCCGCTATTCGTTGTGAATGGCCACGGATCGGACGATAATTCATGCCTTTTTAAACGACTAATTAAAACGTCACAAAAGAATCCCACGAAACAAACATGGTAGTCCACTGTAATTATTCCATATACGTTCGCATCCGGATAACTCAATGGCAGTCCAACTGTCATTCGTGTATGAACAAAAATTGATTGGATAGTTCAGCAAAGCTAACTTATTGTGCGAGTTTGTATAACTAACAAGATTCGATAATTCAACAATGAAATTAATATCTGTAAGAAATTATCAGTATACTAATTCAGCTTATTTTTTGCACTAGAATGAAAATTACTATTACGAAAAAAAATTGATAGGTGGTTCAACAAAATTATAGCTTTCTGAGTAAATTCAACATTTATAACTATACACGAAAAAAAAAACACAGCTGAAAATTTCACTGATTCAGCAAATTTACAATAATATATAGATAGTCAATTTTCTATGTTAAAATAGCAAAGTTTGACAGCTGAATAATATTAGCGATTTGTTAAACCATTAAACTTCTTAGCTATCGATGTTGAATTCGCATAGCAAATTATAGGTTTGCTGTACCATTCAATTAATTTCTTTTCCGTGTAAGATTTGATAAAGATCTTCAACAAAAAAAAATCATGTTTATAAGCAATTATCAAAATACTAATTCAGTTTGTTCCTTGTTATAATGAAAATGACAAATGTAACAAGTTTTCTTCATTACAGCAGCAAAAATATGCGTCATCTTAGCTAGCATTTTTGTTAAAAATTTTGATTTCTATATTGGATTGATTTTCATAGAAAGTTATTTTTGCTGTATTAACAAATTTGTTATACCACAACAAATATGATTATCTATAATCGCTAATTCTGTTCAACTGTACAACTTCGTTACTTTAATAAAGAAAGTTGTTAGTATATATAATATTACAGCCGTAGATTTGTTGAATCAGTGAACTTTTTAATTGTTTTAACAAATCTTTTCTTTCCGTATGCCAGCTATTTACATAATATCCACTAAATTCTGCCTAGCTGTTCCCCGCCTCCTTCCACTTAACCAGATCTTAATAAATAAATTATAATTATATAATAATGCGCTATTTATGCACTTTCAAAATTCGTAAGAAAAATTTTTTGCGCTCATTTCGTTTAGCTAAAAATTTTTTTGTGAGAGGGCTGTCAGTTATCCTCCCCACATGTTAATAACGATAACAGATTTGAAAAATCAAATTCACAGGTTTTATATTATTTATGCGCTTTCATATTCACATAATTTTAATTTTTACGCTGCATTCCTTAAGGCACTTTTCTCTTGAAGCGAAGTCATTTAAAATTCCAAAATTACACTAATCTAACTATTCAAAATATTATATCTTGATTTATAAATTATGCACTACTATTTTCAAGCAATTTCGATTTTGGCGCTGCATGTATTTTGCAATTAAATCTATTTGCTCCAAGAAGGAAGTCCCTTGAGGATTGCAGCGCAAAATTGCTAGAAAATAATAGCGCATAAAAAGATATTTTTTCCAAATCGATTATTATTAACAAGAAAGAGTTGACAGCCTATTCAGCCCCTCCCACAAAATTTTTTTTATTAATCAAATGAAATAAGTGCAAAAATTTTTTTTGCATATTTTGAAAGCGATAAATAGCCCATTATTATATAATTTATTCATTAAGATTAAGTTAAGTGGGAGGAGAAGGGGCAGCTAAACAGACATAATTCAGATTAACAAATATTCTACGGATAGCGCATGCTAGCCTCTAATTGGCGGTGTAAGTGAAAGAACTTAACACATCCGTGATCTCGAGGTACTCAAGGTCATTACGCTCATTAACATCGTTTCTGAACTGAATCCGATATAAGCTCAACTAAATTCGATATAAGCATCCTAACAGAGCACGTTATGATCCCACGGAGATCGGCTATGCTTTTTCGCTGAGAATTCATAGATAGAGAAACAAGGGATTCTCCGAGGGAATTCCTAGACCGTTCGCAATCTACATTGTGGATCAATCCTGTCGGAAAATTATTTGGATTCGCTACAGGAAAATGAAAAAGGAAGAGATGCGTGACATGAGAAGCTCGCTCGCGGCCATCTGCCATGGACCATTTGGGGCGTCACGTAATATAACGCGATTTGGCAAACGACACACGCGGCGCAGCGAGTGTCGTCCGTCCAAAGTTTTTCTTTGTTATGCATATACGACGTAATAAGCGCGAGGGCGGCTGCATTATACATACGTCGTACAAGAGAGGAAAAAAAAGAGAGAAGGAAAAAAATGCCACGATGCTCTCTGCAACCAAATGAAGTCTGCGACCTCGCGAGTCCACTTTCAGGCTCTCTCTTCTCTGGTTTTCCTATAAAGATGGAATCGCATGATGCTCGATTTCTTGAATGATGTCTTGAATGATTTCTTGAATGATACAACCATGTCTGCTCTGATGTATGCTAGAATTCGTTCATACATTGAGCGCTGCATGCTGCATATACATGATTTTTATATTTATATTACTTCATAGCTTATTTCCATGCATGCATCAATCAAAAGAAATAATTACTAATTTTATAGTTATTTATCAAATCGTCAGACTATATGCATCAAAGCAAGCATAGCAACATGCATACGTGCATGCTTATCATTCAAGAAATCGAGCATTGTGTGATTTCATCTTAACATTGTTAAAAAACAAAGATGACTCTATATACACGGTCAATAATACTGATCAGTAATATTGAATATTAAATAATACTGACAGTATGCATCAATATTTAAATATTTTTTACAACCTTATGATCAGTATTATTGACAATATATTTCACTTTAGTTTTACGTACAATATTTATTGCACATATGGATTCTAATAAACTGATATTGATGTTCGAGAATTAAAATCCAAAGCACCGTCATAATATTCTACATAAATCAATTTCTACATAGATCAATATTAACCGTACATGATTAATAATAGTGTCAGTACTTGTTGATACTAACAATATTGTTGACCGTGTATGTAGGATCACTCGGAAGACAATGACAAACTATCCAAAGTACCATTGCCATGGATATCTTTTCTGAAAAAGATCATTCAGATCTGATATTAAAATTATGCAGATCTCACATATCAGTGAATATATGTAGAAGAAGTCATCATGTTTCTGACAAGAGACAACGAACTAAGTGATAAGAATCACCTTAACGGATCCTAAGCGAGATTGCTATACTCACAGGTCTTCCACTCGCAGTTTCCGTGTTGCACACACGGATAGAACTTTAGATGTATCAGCAGTGTGTGTAAGAAGCGCAGTGTTTAAAATATTTATAACATATCTTGTCTCTGTAGTCTAAAGGCTTAGGACTCTCGTACGGGATGCAAGAGATCCGGTTTCGACTCCCGGTATTATTTTTCGCAAAAAATTTATTACAGTTTTTTAAGATTAATTTGAGAAATTTGGGGAGGATTATTAATATTTCAGATTAATTGAAAATCCGACAACCATATTGGCACGCTATTATCATTTCTGAATTTAATTCATTTATTTGAATATATATAATAGTTCAACATCTTAATTTAAATTATTCAGATTGTAGTGACATTATTAGCTTCGTATTTAAAGTAATGTATTTAACATAAACGATCTTGTTTCCAATCTTATTGTTTAAAACATATCTTTGCGAAACAAAATAATGTTTAATAATGAAAATTGAAAAATATTTCAATTTTAACCGCTAATGTTTCAGGTATATAGGGTTTTGTTTATTACAAACGTTTGAAACTAAAACATCTTTACATGTTTAAAAAAATAGAGAAAAAAATAAAACATTTTAATATCTTATTAAAATTAAACACTGCACTTCTTTTATGAGAATAGCACAATTTTTATATCTAAGCCGACAACTTTCCGTTAAACTTTTAATCACTATTTTTGACCTACACTGTTAAATCTGTAATGTCAAATTTAATCTAAGTCGCCACTGCTCCTATTTAATAATATATCGTTATTTTGTACTAAAACAAAATGTTAAATTTGCCTCTAAATAGTTTTAAATTTAATCATTGTTTTAGTATAAAATAACAATGTATTGAGTATATAGGAACAGTAGCTACTTAAATTAGGTTAAATTTAATATTATTAGATAGATTGAAAAGTACAATAATCTATCGTCCAAAATAAATAAGTAAATTTAGTAAATAAGCGGATCAATAAATAAACTTAATAATTCAGTAATATATATATATATTATTCAGTCAAACAAATACGCACAGAAAGTACGCTCGCTGCTAAATGTACGATTTCGTTCATGTCGCGGCTCTTTTACCCGGATTGGTTCTCGGAAATCTCGCGCGAACGAAGAAAACTTCATAAAGTTCCGAAGGCGTGAAAGAGAAAGAAGCCGCATGCATGTACACACATACACACACAACTATGCAACACTTTTCCATTCACGCCATGTGTTGCCACGTGAATACGAAGCTAGTTGTAAGAGGAAGAAAAGGTAAACACAGTTAACACTGCAAAAGCGAAGTCTGCAACGGAGAAGTAAAGTCATAAAACAGTATATCCTTACAGAAAAGTCAGTCCTCTATACGGAAAGAACGATTTTGTTAAAATATCTAAAAATTTAACTAGATACAAATACGAAAATAATTTTATTGGACTATTAAAATAATTATTTAGAAGGAACTCATTTAATTCAAGTATGAGCAAAAATTTTGGTATTCTGACAATCAGTTTGAGCGTCCTACAAAATTATTCTAATAGAGTTTGTACGTCTGTATCTAGCTAAATTTTTAAATACTTCAGTAAATTTGTATTTTCCGTACATGTTTTCTTCGATATAACTTTAAGATGCCTATGCCTTCAGCTTCCAATATGTTTCCATGAAATATATATATCATTATCAAATCGCTTGCAGATTTATGCGTGTGAACGAGTTAACCTTTCATACCAACATTTATCTGAACGTGCACGTAACCATAAACAACGAGTGGTTAATTTTACTCTATAATTATTGCGCCGAAAATAATTAGACGGAAGTCACTACAGGCTACTGTAATGTAACAACTTAATTTCACGTAGTGTCAGGAAGCTCCTGGATAGACAAAAGCGATAATAATAAATCACGGACGTTAAGCGTTAATGAAATGAATAAAACGGTTCGCACGGTCGCGCGCAAGGAGAATCAAATTTTAACAAAAGACAGAGGAATGTTCATTGAAAGAGAAAGAGAGAGGAAGAGATGGAGGGGGAGAGAGAGAGAGAGACATCCTGCACTCGGTTACGTTCTCGCTTGCAACGTCACGAGATCTTTCACCGCGCGTCTAACTCCAGTGTGGACTGCGGATTACGTAAGGTCGGTGAGACGCGTTTACGTAAGGTTTTAGCCGTCGCGATTCTCTGTCAATAAACCTTTGTTTGTCCCTCACATCTCACGTGTTCTCAACTGAGGATTTGACCGAGAGAATAGCGAGAGTCATGTTAATACTTTTCGAGGAGCTTTCAGAAAAGATGAGAGATCATTTGCCATCTTTCAGCTGCACTGAGATTATTTTTAGTATTTGTATCTATAATTTATCACGATGTTACCATAATTATAGTTATTACTATTGTAATGTTAGTAATAATAATAACTGTAAATAATTGTAAATAATTGTAGTTCTATCAATAAATATAATAGTTAACAATTGAAAATATTATAATTATAGTAATTTTCGGTTATCGATTATCTACAATTAAAAAAAAATTACTAAATTTTCATAAATATTTGTTTGAATAGTACTAATTAAACAATATTTGCAGCAAATAAATATTTACTTAATAAAAAATGATAAATAAATAAATAAATGATTCTTGTATCAAATAAATATATGATCACATTTAATAAATATTTAGTTAGTACTATTAATATTTATTAAAATTTAGTAAATTTTTCATGTTTTGTATATGTATTGTTAATAGAACTATACAATAATTATTATTGCTGACTTTATAGTAGGTAATAATCATAATTATGGAAACATGTATTATAAGTTACGAATCAAAAATTTTTCTCCCAGTGTGGAGATTCCGGCTTTTTAAACGAATCTCTGACACTCCAGCTGAACGACAAAGATCTCCAACTATCTCTTTTGTAAATCCATTTCTCTTCACCTTAGAGAAGAAATACACTGAAAGAAAAGCTGTTGCAGCAAATTAGATGGTAAAATATAGCGTAGCATTTTTAATTGGTTGCAATTTTCACAGCTAATTTTTGATTGCTGCAGTCAATTGTTGATTTTATTAGCCTATCCGCAATGTTAGTATAAGATTTTGATTGGCTGCTAACGCAACCAAAAATTAGTTGCTGCAGCCAATTAAAAATGCTATGCCATATTTAACCATCTAATTTATAGCAACCAATCTTTTTTTTCTTTCAGTGTATCTGTGAAGAGAATTACGTTTGATAATCATTTTTTAGAGAAAGCATTATAAGTAACAATGTCGATAATGGCAACACAAATAGTAGTAATTTCCTGCGGGAAGGCCAAATCTGATGACCTTTTTTCAGACACCAAGAGGTTAACGATTTCGCCAATTTCAACAAGATATTGCAATCTCCGGTAAGAAGTTGTTGACCTTTAGAGGAACAATAATCCAAAGGTGAGATAAACACGAGTAAGATAATGTGTCTTTTGAACGACCGACGTGTGTCCCTGAACTTCATTTGCGAATCCACCAATTTCCTCGCCTTTTACGACACGTAAATAATCGTTCTGAACTTTGAGAAAAGCCTGAGACACACCTCATTAGTATATAGTACCGTTAATTTCGCTTAATGCTTCACGGAAACAAAATTAATTGGGTGATACAGCAAACCTATAATTTACTACACGAATTCAACATTGATAAAAAGATTTGATGATTTAACAAATCACTAATGTTATTCAGCTGTCAACTTTGCTATTTTAACATAGAAAATTGACTATCTGTATATTATGACTGTAGATTTGCTGAATCAGTAAAGTTTTCAGCTGTTTTTTTCCGTGTTTCAACCGAGAACACCTATCTTGCAATTTCAAATGACGTTGATTGTGCAGAATGCGGGTTGAGTCGGTGTTTCCGCTGTCGCGGATAGTTGTAAGTAACACGCGTTGAGACTCTTTCGGGAATAAGATTAAATAGCGAGGAGAAACTATCCCTTATATCGCCGGAGGCTCTATTTCCCTCTAAAGTGTCTCCAAAATAACGGTTAATATTCTGTTTAAAATAACTGTTGCTGAAACAGCTTACATATTCTCGGTTTAAGAAAGGATCGCATTTATGAAATCGCAAATGCGAATTCGAATTGGAACATGATGTTTACGCATTGTAATATATATATATATATATATATATATATACGAAGTCAGAAGACACGAAAGAAGACGCGTACATTCACTGTATCTTCTTAAGAAAAAAGTTGCAAGACTTTGCGAGAACTCCGATCTGTATAAAAGTAGAAGCCAATACGATGATCAACATGATCGGCCGGCTTCAATGAGTCTTAAAACCGCACGGTAACGCAAAAGTCCGCTCAATGCAAGAATATGCGTCACTGAAGCAAATCGGAAGAACACTTTTACAAAAAAAAAAAAAAAAAAAAAAAAAAAAAAAAAAAAAAAAAAA
>NW_017259206.1:2829512-2837895 GCF_001594045.1 Atta colombica
TCTACATACGAAAAAATATACTGTCGCGAAAATAAAAAAAGAGAGATTTGCATTACACCTCGTTACCGCGTGACGAGCTGCCTTTGAATCCGCGATACAATTCCATTTGGAGATGCAGGTTCCATACTCTTTTCTTTCTCTCTCTTTTTTCCTCTCCCTTCGATGGGAGCACGTGCGCTTCGCTAATGGACCTCACACGCGGCACCATATTCGATGCGTCTGGTTGCATTGTTTCTTTTATGACACTCATTACGCTATGTATGCGTGAGCTGCGCTACATCATGTACTTAATAACGCCGAGGGAAGTACATTATACAAAACAGTGATGAGAGAACAGCCCACCTCTTTATGTAGTTTGTTACATTAAAAAATTTACTATTACGCGACAAATGCATTTCTTTTATTTCCGACCATACAAGTCCTATTCTAGAATCAATGCATATAAATGCTTTATAAATTAATTGTCTATTTGTGATTACTGAAGCAAATAATTTGTATTATAATTTATATATATATTTTTAATAATTTCAAAGCGCGGATAAAACTTCATATCAATAATACGAAAAGTTGGTGAAATGAGTTAATTTTCATATACACATAATGTACTTTATAATTCTTTTTTGTGAGAAACAAGAGATGTCATAGAAACGGAATTCATTCTTATTTCAAGACTTAAGTAATGTCTTAAGACTAATATGGTTGATTCGTGATTTCTTAAGACTGTACTTAAGATGAAGATCTTGAATATAAGATCTGACTATGAATCGCCCACAAGGCTCAATAATAATGATAATTTTTGAGCTATGATGTATCGAAGTAAAACTCGTGCTCACAAAGCAGATATATCATAACAAAATTTACTCATTTTTGAGTCTTATATCAATGACATTTCTTTTGTTCAGTACATTATAAGCTGTTATACGTGAAAATTTTTATAATGAATAATTTATTTCATCAAGACTCAATTTTTTATATAATTATAATTATTGCAAAATCTTTTTGTTTATATCTGTTTTCACTAATGTAGAATAATTTTAATCTTAGTTCAACTTCGCTTCATCTTTTTCCAATCCTACCGCCATATTCATAGTCTTATATTTGATTGTCTTAATAAGTACAGTTTTAAAATATCATAGTCCAATCACAAAGCACTATTAGGATCACAAAATATTGTTTAATACGATCCTTAAAATAAAAACGGACTATGAATATCAATCTCATAATTAGAAAGAGATTAAAAATAAGCTGAACCAAAACAAAGTTAATTTACAATGAGGAAAATTTTTGTTTGAAAATAGATTAAAGTCTGATTATATTAATCAGAATTCTGATCGAGATAATCACACTGAAAGAAAAGATTGAATATGACATAACATTTTTAATTGGCTGCAGCAGCCAATTTTTTATTGCGTTAGTCTATCGAAATTTTATATTGACAAACTAACGCAACTAAAAATTGGCTGCTGCAGCCAATTAAAAATGTTATGTCATATTTTATCATCTAATTTGTTGCAGCAACCAATTTTTTCTTCAGATGTCCAATTATTATGATAGAATTTTTATTGATATAATTAAAATCTACTGATTTCATTTTTAATCAATTTTCATTCAGTATACTATTGAAAAACAAGCATTAATCCTAAAACAAATTTAAACTTTATTTGTCAAATCTATATAGTTTTTCGTGAGCGATAAATTCGAGTCAATTTCGAAATTTTTGAAGGAGGTTATCCATTGTTTCAATTCGCCCTGTCGAATACTATGACAAATTAAATCAATACTGTAAAGTCATTCATTTATTTGATTACAGCGTCGATCAAATAAAAAAATCATTATCACAGAGTGTACACCAATAAAGACGACACGAGATCTTTTACAACGAGTTTCATTATTCAACGACGGGCGCGTTCGAAAATGGAACCGTAAGCGGGACATCTTCTCGTATCCTTTATCCAGAATCTCGTCCTCGTTTCGGAAAACGTGGACGACGAAATTTCATGTATCGCACGAATAGTGTAGCGTTTTCCTCGCAACTTGCCAACAGGACGGAAAGTTCACTGGTTTCGATTTCGCGGTAACGACGATCTCGATTACTCCCGCTGGACGCAAAGGCGACGGTGCCTCTCGCTTCTTCTTCTTCTTATCCTGAGTTGCGAAAGGAGAGGATGCAATAATTCTGTAGTCGATATTAGGTATCATTGTTACCGGATTCAGTACGCGCGCGAGCATTTGCAGATATATTAGCTGATGGAGTGTGCTAGATAGAGTAAGGAACATTCGATGCGAGAGAACTGAATCGTGCGGCAAGAAGGAAGAAAGGAAGGAAGGAAGGAAGCAAAAAAGGAAGGAAGGAAGAAAGGAAGGAAGGAAGGAAGGAAGGAAGGAAGGAAGGAAGAAAGGAAGGAAGGAAGGAAGGAAGGAAGGAAGGAAGGAAGGAAGGAAGGAAGAAGGAAGGAAGGAAGGAGAGTCACTCTTCGAGAGGTGCAAATGACATTTGTATGCATTGCGACCCGAATTACAGTACAGTCAACTCGATCCAACATCTCTCTCTCTCTCTCTCTCTCTCTCTCTCTATCTTTCTCCCTATGCTTCAGTTCTCATCTCCTACAAGTTACTCCATGATTACTGTTTTCCTATGCTGCGGCACACTGCCTTGGTTGCTCCCCACAGAGAAATCGCGCTGCGTTGCGACGTCACATCCCCCAGTTCACGTTCGCGCGTAGAGTGACAGACATGTGAAACTGACTCCACAATGCGATTGGAAATCAAATCAAACTCAGTCCAACTTGAGAATTACGACAATCGCGCGGATAACAAGAGAACTTTTTTTCATTGTCAGAAAAAAAAAACATCAATTTTTAATTAATAGATATCTATTTTAGATGTTCTGAAACACGGTATCATATTTTTGTCATGGAAAGAACAATTTTGCCGAAGTATCTAAAAATTTAGGTACATACCGATCTGAAACTAATTTTGTTCAACTATTAAAACAATTATGTACTGAGGGAACTCAAGTAATGATTGATGGAGCAATACTACAAAAATTTTGACAGTAACTATTTTGAGCGTCTTACACTGAGAAAATCTAGTTGAAAATAAATTCTCAGACGAATCAGAAGATTTTAATTATATTAATTAAAATTTCGATTATTTCAAATTCTTAGTAGATTTAATCAGAAAATTTTGAAAACGTCCATTTCCAACTAGAATTTTAATTATGTTTAATTCAATCAAACATTTTTTTTCAATGTAAATGGTTATTTTAATTTTTAAACAAATTTGTTTTCAGAAATCTATCTTCCTAAAGTTTTAGATACTTCAGCAAGATTGTTCTTTCTATGTACATTTATATTAACTAAAAATATCGAAATCAGCTGAAACAAGTTATAAATCATACATGAATCACGCATCACCGAGAAAGAACACATTTGACGTTTCACAAACTCGTGCAATCTTGACACATGATACGTCGAGGAAAGTTGATAATATCTGAATTCGGCACTCTATTGTATTTATAAAATGGCACTGAAATATCAGTTCTTCGCATATCGTGTCTAAAAGATCTCACTTGCTTTTCTTTGCATCGTTACTTCGTTATCCTCTCTGCTTTCCAGCTCTCGTTAACGTTCTAAAAGGTCCGCGAAGAAGGACGCGCGTGAGTATTTGATCCTTGAACTCCTTTCTCGGGCACGAAAGAAGGAAACTGTCAGATCGAATAAGTGTTCTGTGAACTTACGTGCATCCTTCTCGAAGCACTGGACGAGTTCTTGATCTAGAAATTCTATGGAAGCTAGCGCGAATTTAATTTCCGCATACAAAATAATATTTCCTGTAAATTATGCAGTTTGTAAAAAATTAGTTTTTTTTTTTTTATTATTAAGAAAGATGATTTCTAAAGAAAAACATCAAATTACACGCAAAAAAGAGACTTAGTGATATCAGCTCAATATTAGTTGTTGGTTCAAACTTTGCTGTTATAGCTAAAAGTTGGCTATTGAAGATAAAATACATTTGCGCTGCCGACGTCCAATTTTATTAAATTAAAGTTAAAATTAAAAGCGTACGACATGAGTAGCTAAGTAAACAGCAGTTGTTGCTTACTATCTTAGCCGCGTAACGATATTATAAGGACATTATAAGCTCCCTATTATAAGGATACATTTTAACTGTCACATTTTAGCTGCGCTGGCTAATCTTTTTTCTGCGTGTATAATTGACTGAAAACAACAGATAAATAACATAAAAAATAAAGGATATTATTTACAAAAAAATTTGAATCCTTTGTTAAAATAAGATAAGAAGTATGTAGAACTGAGATCGAAATAAACTTTATACGGTTCGCATAGGATAGACGTTAAGCAACTGGCTTATTTCTGCCAGTCACGAGGAGCTTGCAAGAAAACGACGCGTAACGCGAATCAATTAATTTTTGCTGAAAAATATAAAAAGAGACGATGGATTCGCGATCCGTCGCAAAAGAACTTCGGTAATACATCGCGCTGCCGGTCGCATTACAAGCGCGAACTCGTTACATGGAACATCATCTATCACAGGGTCCGACTGTGGAAGATTTATCTCGGGCGATTATCCGAGGATAAATCTTCGTTGCCTCATTTTCGCGGCGCCCCCAAAGTAGTGGTAGTCGTCCGGAGATCAGGCACCGGCGTTCATTTTAGTTTTCTTTTCGTCTGCTTTTTCGCATGCGAGACGCTCTTTAAAAAGATGACGCAGCGCGGAATTGATGGACCGTCGCGGCGCGGCGAGGCGCGTGCCGAGTCATCGTCGTTTCGATCGCGAGGTTGAGAGATTGAGATCAAAGACTGAACTGACTCCAGGATACCAAGGTCCTAAGACCGCAATTCACTTCTCAATTCGAATTCTCCGTTTGTTTGGTTCGCGATTAAGCGCGAGGTCACGCTTGGCGTACAAACGTCGAGAGCTCACGCAATCGTCAAGCGAGGTGTACGATGTACGTGAAGAGACTGGCGGTTTCTAATAATTGATGTCTCATAATCGATGTTCTGGGTGTTGCAAAATTAACTGCTGGAATCTTTCAGGATATTATTCTAATTACTTTTGTGGAAAAAATGGTGACTTACTAAAGTAATTATTTCAAAGAACGTTACCGCGATTATCACAGCGTATCGTACTTAATCTTGTACTTTAATTTCGCACCAGGATTGAAATAGAACTACATGCAGAAACTGAGTCTATTCTGTCTAAAGTTTAAACATTAACGTGAGATTTGTTCTTTTTCTGAAGAAGAAAGTTCTGATCTACACTCGCGCAATAAGTTGGAGTGAAACAAATTATATTTAAACTGTCTTTGAAAAAGAATAAATCCTATGATCAAAAAATCGGAAAGTCTAGTTGTCATGATTGGTTTGCAGTTTTTGTAAATCATCAGTAAATTGTTCTCCAATGTTATAAAAAATTATTTTTGCTAAAAACTATCAGTAAGGACTTATTCAGATTTAATACCGTGGGTTTTAAATTTGCACTATGATGGCGTTGACACGAGATATATAAATATATAAATGTATCACACTATTGATATTAACATTAATAAGATGAGAATTATCTAGATAAAAAAATATGTATGGATTTAACACCATATGATGATATTTTTTAAGTGTATTTATTTTTGCTATTAAAAATGTTCAAAAATTACTTATTAAACTTATTACTATTAAAATTTAATCTTTCTTACTACCGTTTAGATTCGTTGCTGTTTATTGCGGCCACAACTGCCATAAAAAATTCGTAGCACGTCCATCTATGGTGTGACGCCATGCCAAAGAGGATGTACCTAAACATTCGTGCTTTTAACGATGCCGGATCGAGTAGCAATTCTTGCGAAACGAAACAACCGGTGTCTGCAATTCGTCCGGATAATGCTCGTCATTATAAAAAGGTCCCTGTTAATGCTAAGAGCGTTGCAAGAGATGTAATCTGTTTTATATAATAGGATACAACTTTTATTGGCACATAATTGGCAAATCTACGATTTAATCAGGCTGAAATAAACATTAATACGGTTTCACTATCACATACTCTCATGTCTGAATCGGCTGTCTTTATAATCATAAAAACTTTATAACACGAATAAGTCGAGAGAAATCATTTAAAGACTGTCTAATAAGAGTCTAGCCATGAGACAGCCAATTTTGATTAGTTCGCCAATTTTGATTTGTTACTTCCTAAGAGAAAGAATGAAACAGAAAAAAAGGTAAGATAAAAAGAAACAAATAATAAATGTATATCCTACTTTCGCAAGCATGATTTTTACAAAGTTGTGTCTAGACTCTTATATAAAGTCTGTATCACATTCATCGATTATTTCAACGAATATTGCAATTTTGACATGTTTCACTCTAACTTTCGGTGTTTTCCGAAGGATTCGATTTCTAAATAATACTCACAAGCAGATCGTAGATTTCGATATGCCGAAAATTTACTTAACAATGAGACTGCGTTATCGGCTTCGTACTAAACGAGAAGTAGGTTGAATTTATCGAGCGAGTTCGTTAAAAAGGGAACATTGTCGCCATGAGGGGCTTTGTGTGAAGCAGCGCACGCTGTTACTATGCACGATGAGATGACTCGTCACTGTCAATGTAAATCAAACTCCTAGTTTCGTTTATTTTCGCACGTCGCATCACTTTTACCTTCGCCCGCAACCGTGCAAACGTATGTGTACGTCTCCACCCCTGTTTCCTTTCTTTTTTTACACAAATTCAGCCTTATTGATTTGTAAAAAAAAAACAGCACATTCTCTCTTTCCGTTATCTCTCTTTCCGCTCACTCGCGCACTGCATGCATTCGCCAAGTCTCGTTGTATTTCCATGGAAACCGCAAATTAAACGTGTGACGGAGAGTAACGGTAGGTAAATCAATCCAAAGGATAAAACGGATTTTAAATTAAAAACTTGCATACTGGTTAACTTCCGCCGGCTTTACTTAGTAGGTTTATCAAAAAGTTTTCTTGCGCAAAAACCTATCGTGACACGTATATTGAAGTCCCAATCTTGATCATTATATGATAAAAAAAATTAGAGAAAGGCGTTACTAATATTCTTAATAAAAACTTAAAGAAAGAGCTGAAAAGAAAAGTGAAAAAATTGGCAATAGATGTGAGTTCTATTCGACAGTACGCCGAATAGACTAACTAGATTTTTAATCCTCCTTGGCAATGTGAAAATTTAACTCTTCCGCCAGCAACAGAAATTTTCGAGAAACAATATTTTTTTATTATTCCGGATTTTATATAAAAGTTTGAAAAAATTTCTGGTATATCTGTTAAAACTTTAATAACGAGTTTTTATCATCAAGTCAAATTGTATTTTATTTATTTTTTCTACAAATTTATTTATCGGAATTTACATTCAATCAAAAATATCGACAATATGCCTTTAAAGATTCCAATTACCGACGGAGATTTATTGATTTAGTAAATTAATAATAATGGCGATTAATATAATGATTCAACACAAATTTCTTCTGAGAATGCATGAATTAAGTCAAAGTACAAAATACAGTGAATTTCTTCCATTGCCATCTTCGATAAAAAAAAACAGAAAAATAATCAGACTGCAAAGAAAAAAAAATAAATTATAATAATGAGCAATAAATGTTTCTAAATTTTATCTAGTTTTAAAATTTATTTTGAGATAACACATCCTTTTTATTAATAATTAAGTCGACTTCCATTAACAACTTACCGTTTTGCAAAAACGTTAGGGACATCGTTAAACGAAGATTTAATCCCTTGGCTTTTAACTGACCGGCGAGAAACGAGAAAGACGGCTTACAAAATTCATTCCGGACGTTAATCTCTTACGACAAAAATTATGTGCGAGTTTATAAGGGACGAGACTTTTCACTTGATATTTCATCGCGCAAAAAATCACGTCTTGAAGTGAAATTATTAAATTATATAAAGTATCATCATATTTTAAATTGATTTGGAAAATTGAAAACTATTAGTCAAATCTAATCTCTGGACTTTAAAAATGAATAATTCGTGTGTGTCTATATTTAAAATTTTAATAACAAGTTTAATAACAAGCAATTATGTAGAAACAAATAAAATTACCGAATGATATGATTTCACGGGAATAATCATGGGAAAAAAATAGAATTGGGTGGTTCAGCTATAGCTTGCTGAGCGAAGTTAACATCCATAACTAAGAAGATTTGATGATTCAACAAAGAAATTATGTCTGTAAGCAATTATCAGTATGCTAATTCAGTTCATTCCTTGCTGCTGCAATGAAAATTGCTAATATAACAAGTTTTCTTCATTATAGCAGCAAAAGTACGCGCCATCTTAGCCAGCGTGTTTTTTTGTTAAAAAAATTTTGATCTATATATATATATA
>NW_017259206.1:2837995-2852720 GCF_001594045.1 Atta colombica
ACAATTACCTATAATCGCTAATTTTATTCAGATATACAACTTTGTTATTTTAATGTAGAAAATGGCTGTCCGTATATTATGGTTGTAAATTTGCTGAATCAGTAAAATTTTTAGTTGTTTTAATAAATTTTTTTCCAAGATCATTTCGAAATAAAAAAAGCAGTAGAAGATACATTTTGCGGAAAGTCTCGAAGATAAGCATTGTCCTTGTTATTTGACGAACTTACGAAAGTGTTCAAAGAATCTTGCACATTATAACATTCGCTATTTTCTTTATGGAAATTTCGCTGATTATGACGGAGCCGAAGGAAACTTTTCCCGCCGCGAAAAGTAGCGCGTCCGCGTTTCTATGAACGAGTTAAATTCGAAATCATTGAATTGACGTAACTTTGAAACTCCAACTCCGAGCGACCTCGTCGCTACTTTCTTTTATAGAATAATTAGTGGATCTTTCGTAGCGTCCCTGCGTCCGACAAGGCTTCCACCTTGTCATGTTTAGTCGACATATACGTTTTTGCCATTTGGATCGCTCTTTGGACATCCATCTCTCTCGGAGGTCACCCAGAAAGCCGAGACATTTCTGACAAAAATGTTGAGTTCGCGCGGATTTGTGGTTTAAAATGTGCTAATTTCAAAAATGCAATGAAAGCACTTGCCTGCACAAACCTGGCTTAAAAATAGAAGCAGAGATTTACTTATAGATCATCGTGTAAGAGAGAAGGAACTGCAAATCGAAGGGAAAAGTTAAATAAAATTGACAATTATTTATTAATCAAAGTAGCTTTTTTTTTAAAAGATACTCCAATTAATTGGCTTTAAACTATAATAATTAACATTTATACATTATCAATATAAATTATAATTTTAATTAAAAGACAAAACCATTGTCGTTTGAAATTATCTGCCACCACGCAGAGCAATGGCTAATCGGTTTTATTTGTTTAAATAAAATATATTATAGTTTAAAGCCACATCCTTTAAATGAAGACTTTTACAATTGTTAAATAATTGTCGGCTTTCCATATAGGACTCGCCAGCTACAACCAATGTTTAGCCAATCCTATGACTGTTACCTGACAGCCAAACAACTGGACCATCACTGACAAATGATTGATTGTCAAATAATGGCTAAAGTTCTGTCCGCTAATACTGAGCTATCACTGACAAATGACTGGCTAAAATGACTAGGCCAGTACCATCTGTCAGTACTGGGCAAGTTATCATCCAGTACTTAGCTAGATTAGGCCAGTATTTTATCAGTACCTGAACTGTGGATACCAATAATAATTCAGCAGTAGATCGATTGTAAACCCTTCTATATGGGTTTATTTAATTTCTCCTTTAAAAAATAATCGGACACATAGTATTTATCTTAAACCAAGTTCAATGGTAGCGAATTATAATACGGCACTAAATGTAATCAGACTGGATATAAGAAGTTATTACTCCAATATCATTACTCTAATACTGCAATAATATCGCGTTCGCATTTACGCCGTATTTCCCCATTTTTCCGCAGTATCTAATAGTTAGGAAAAATATAAAAATACTGTTAGTTTCGTATTACATTAATTTCATTTAATAATGTGCAGAATAAGTGCCATGTCATTAGATTTTATTTATTAATGATAATTTATAGTCTCAAGCCGAAGATACCAACCGGAGATTTTTTAGAAAGTATACAAACTCATATTTTCTCTCGGTATTAATGCGGTAAGTTCTTCTCTCTGCTTCTGTATAAGTAAGGATTACGCAAAGCGATATGTGTATATACACAAAAGATGTAAAATCTCGGATATTACTGTCGTGAAATAATGACCGAAATTATGCCAGACATAACGCCGACGCTTTTAGGTATATATTCACGCGAGATTTTTAGAAAAAAATGCTGGCATACAATAAACGGCAATTTTCGCCTGCCAATTCGAATTTCGCCAGCGATTACAACAGAACATGCGGAGTTCATTCGCTTTACAAATGCAGCGCGTGCCTCACTTATTCATGCCTGCTGGCGATTAATTATACGGCGTATAATATACAGCGGCAATTAAAAATTAAAATATTGTAATAACTCCTAATGAAAGAGAGAGAGAGAGAGAGAGAGAGAGAGAAAGAGAGAGAGAGAGAAAGAGAGAGAGAGAGAAAGAGAGAGAGAGGCAGAAGGAAGGGAGAGAGACACCGCGTGCGCAATGAATGTCGACACAAACTGTGGAACGTGCCTAGTGCGTTATTCACGATACGCTTGTACATGCAAGTTAATGCGGTTCGGTCATATTATGCTACCGGCTAACCATGTATTTTAGCGAGATTAATGAGTCCAAAATATGGAGATCATTAATATCAGATCGCTCACGGTGCTACGGTTAAGCGATTTTTTTCTTCCCACAGGCGTGTCCATAAATGTCATTACACATTTAATAATAATGACGCTATCATTATGCTTCATCATACGCCATAAACCGTCAGCTGTCTGCCCCGAGTGAAATTATGCAACGCGGGAGAGAGAGAGAGAGAGAGAGAGAGAGAGAGAGAGAGAGAAAGAAAGAGAGAAATCAAAAAGATTCTGGCTGTAATTACGATGATTTACTCGTTTGAAAGATTCTAAAGTTTAATGACAAAAATACACGAAGAAAGAAAGGAAATATCTTAATAACGCAAAAGATTAAAATTCATATTGTTACATTCGAAAGACATCAATATATTTAACGATAAAAAGATCCAAGCGAAAATTCGAAAGTTTAGTTCAAAACAGCTAAAGGTCTTGTTCTTTATTAGTCGTTATTTTTCTGTATTATAGTAGTTTGTCTCCGAGGGAAAAAATGCACTTATCGTATTCGATGTATTCAATGCGGAAAAACTATTTCGACTCGTCATCCCGCTCGGCTGGAAAACCTCAGAAAATGCATCGTTTATGCGAAACCAGGAAAAGGAAGGAATTCTCGGCAGTCGGGTGGTTCGGATCGATTAATTATTTAACGAAACTACCTCCCGCACCACCGCTCATCTCCTCGTCCTCTTGCTTGCCCACCTCCATCCACTTCTGCCAGCGTTTTAGCCCCGAAGCACCGTCCGCTTGTTCCGTCTGTTTCCCTCCCCAGCACAACTCCCACCCCCTCCTCTCTCTCTCTCTCTCTCTGTTTTCTCCTTTTGTGCACCGACACCCTCGTCGACCCCCACCAGCCGCCCTCAGTCTGAAATTTCATCGTGAACACGAGAATCGTAACTTCGATCGCGCATAGCACAGTCCTCGACCGCGATACCTCCGTACTGGTTGACGGCATGCGAGGGGGATGTTGATACAACAGATATGTAATTACGTGCCCTTTGAAATCTTGCGATGTTACGTATGCGCGCGCGCAAAAAGACGAGTTATGATTGGGACCGTGGTCGAGCAGAAAAACATTCTGTCTGAAAGTTTTAAAATCATCAAAAATAGATCTAAACAAGAGTACTCTCCTCAACTTTTAGAGTGAATCTTACTCTAAGAAGTGAAATCTCACTTCAATCACCTTTAGGCTGGTATATTATATATATATTAAGATATACCATCTTAAGATATCATGAATCAATCAGAGGCTAGTATTCATAGTCAGATCTTATTTCAAGACTGTCTTAAGTAATGTCTTAAGACGCTAATACGGTCCTCTGATTGGTTAGTGACATCTTAACACTGAACTTAGGACAGTCTTGAATATAAGAACCGAATACCGCTTAAAGATTGAAAATTAAGTCACTATTTCAAGACTGGCTCAATTTTAGAATGAGGTTTCACTCAAAAAAATTTAGAGAGTAGAGAGTAAACTTTTATCAACGATTACAGGAATCATTGGTATAATAATTAAAGTTTACGAACAATAAATATCCGCTATAAAGTTGATAATGAAGCGAAGCTTGCCTATGGAAACATTTCGAGGTGCGAATGGTACCGAAAGTGACGCTGAAGAAATATGAAGCGCGCAGATACAAGAAGAATGACAGAGGCGCGGAAAAGGAGAGAGCAGTCAAACGAAGGGATGATAAGGGGTAGAGGCACAGGATGCACAAACGCACACAATTAAATGGCTCGATAACTGGACGAGGCGAGAGAGCACAAAGGCGGCGGATCGTTCTTTACGCCGTTAAAAGGCCCTCCTTCTAAACGATCATGGCGAAAAGGTTCTTCTTCCTCATCATAAACATCGCGCGACGACCTCGCTTTTCCTCTCGCCTTCTTTCCCGCTCTATTTTCTCTCCTCATCTCTTATCTCGTCCGGGCTATACGCTGTACGTCGCTCCGGCTCGCTCTCGTAGTTAGAAAAGAGAGGAAGAAACGCTTCTCAAGCTACCTTCCTCCTCGAGCTCATCGTCCTCCAACCGTCCCGTGAATTTCCTCGCATACCAGAGAAACTCCACCTTCTATAGTGTCTCGTTTCCGGGGTGACGTCTTTTAGCAGAGTCAGCGAAGTTGTGCGAAGTTGTGTTGCGGACACCTTTGGCCGATATCCGCGAGATCGTCTTCTCGATCAGTGGCATGGGAGAAATCAATGTGCTTATTATGCATACATATTTTTAATTAGTTAAAAAGAATTGCATGTCAGATACCAACTTCCGGCGGCGATTTGAATCAGCATCATATCATGATATTTTTATATACTATATTACCTGTTTCTATTTAATTATATGCTTACCTACATTGTCAATTGAGTCTAAATTCTGTATGGGAACTACAGAAGGTTTCAATGCTCTCTTTGGCAGAATAGAATCTACATATGTTTATTTGAATATGGCCGCATCTGATATTTGCGCAGAATTGTATGATTGAAGTGAAATTGATCTCAAAAACGCATACCTGGATTTTTTCCACCATGATCAGAGAATCGATTGTGTATCTTAAAATGAGATGAAAATCACAAAAGTGAGCAAATTCACTAGAATATTTATAATTTCATTGATCAACATCTAGTGAATTTGTTCACTTTTGTAATTTTTATCTCAATTCAAAAAACACAATCGACCTCCAGAAGCATGTTTGGATTCTCACCTGGATGCTCCTCGGATGTCATATCATCCTTGTTGTTTACTGAATGTTAAATACTTCTGGAATACGAAATTTCACGGCGCGCCGTTCATCGTTCGATTGCAATACCAAGAGATCGGAATGAAGGTCTCACCTTCTCTCGCATGTCAATATATTTTGAGAGGATATTTAAAGAGTCCCGAAAGGGCAGACGAACACATCGGTGATATGACTATCGGTTAAACGAACATTACCTTCCCCCTTACTTCCTCTATATCCACGGTATTCGGATATCCGTCTCCTCGTATTTCCTTTGCAAGTTTACCGCCGCTTACTGTTTACCGCGGTATCATATTTACTGCGATTTATCCATGGCGTTATCGCGCCTGCGGTTTCATCCCTCTTTCGTATCCGCCGCCGTATCGGAGGTATTGCGATGTGTATTTTTACGATTATGATTTTTCTCGATTTTTCATCCGTACAATATACGCTGCGTAAAGAACGACTAAAATTTGGCTATTCGATTTAAATAATATGTTTATAATTTTGAAAAGCATTAAGCTATTTTATGTAATTAATTTTATTTGTTAATTTTAATTGATTCAATTATACATAATTAGCGACAGTTCGCTAATGATTTAATATATAACATTCGACGATTGTAGAATTATTTATGTAAATCGTTAAGGTTTAAATATATGAATAATTGCTCGTTATTTATTTAATATAATTTAATATAATTACGAATTATAAAGATTTTTATTATATTATATTGATCTCTCAATATATCTGACTTTGATATATTCGATTTACAATATATGTAAAAATTCTTAGAATAATGTACAATGTGTTACGGGCCAAGTTTAAAAGTTTAAAAACACTTTTAAAAAATTGATAAATATTTATGGAATTACTTTCTCAAATAATCCTATAATAATGTGTTTTTTTATCGATAATTCCTTTAAACAATTTCATGTTATTTTCAATAACAATTGGATCTAAAGAATTATTGATAAAAACACATTGTTACTTGAATGAATAATCTTATACAAATGTTAATTTTGAAAAAGTGTTTCTGAACTTTTAACCTAGAATATATATCCTTTCTTTCATTTGTTCTGAACACGAAGATATATTTCGTTGATTATCGAAACGAGATTTTGCGATGTCCCAACCGCAACGCGAAGTTTTGTATCACATAATACATTTTATAGCGTTCTTGATTGAAAATTCTTTCTCTGATACTAACCGAAATTCTAATTATTTTTCATATTTATGAAAAATTTCGTGAATAATACAATTCCTAATTTCGCGATAATCAATAATAGCCAATTCCTCGCCGTTTCTCGCAATTATGTTTGACGATTCTTGCAGAGCCGTAGAAACGAGTGAACTTGGAACTTTTCACATCAATGATTATCTCTCCATTTTTAAACACGTTGATCGCGGCGTATTCTCCAGCGCGAAAGAACGAAAGAGAATAATTAGGCCACCGAAAAGCAGCGGCTAATGAAGAGCGGCACGATCGATAGTTAATTATCACACGCAGACAGCTGGCCCGGATCGCTGTGGCACAGCGGCGGCATCATATCCCGATTTGTCTTTCGGAAATAGAAACTCTCTCTCTCTCTCTCTCTCTCTCTCTCTCTCTCTCTCTCTCTCTCTCTCTCTTCTTGTTTTTAATTTATCCATTCGCTCCATCCTCGGGGCAGGATAGTGAATCGATTTTCAACGTGCACGCAGCCATGCGTTATTACACATCCCCGCCGCGATAATTTAGTTCGCTTAATACCTACTTTTGCCGCAGATACGCATTTGATAATTATTCGGCATTCAGCCAGACCGGCCGAATAATTACACCTGTTTGTCCGTAGCATTTAATATAACAAATGTTATTTGATCCCGCAGTCCGATACTTGCACGAGCGCCCGTATTTTATCATTCGATATCGGGGGAAACGCGGCGCGCATCATCGGCTCATAAATTCACGAAAATCCGAAATCCGTCGTTTATTTCAAAAATTACGGATCGCTTTTACGTTCGCGATTTTCGTAGCACAATCGATCTTTCGAATCGCGTAATGACGGAATCGTGTTCACCGGGAATAATATCTTTTTTTCTATATCTCCTATATAGGATTGTCATAAATTCCTTTCTTTACTTTTCCCTAATTTTCAGACAAAATTTCATTAATTTCCTTGATTTTTAATAATATTTTGAAATTTCTCAATTTTTGTCCTAATTTAAAAATAATCAAATATATATTTTGTTGAGAGTAATTTAACATAACAATGCAAATTACTATTAATGTTGCAAATATATTGTAATGTAAATTATTATTATTATTATTATTATTATTATTATTATTATTATTATTATTATTATGTAAACTTCTTTAAAACCAACAAGAATTTTAATTATCTAGAAAATTTCTTAACTTTTCCCTTATTTCCTATTTTATGGTAACCTTGTGTTATCCGGGATCTTCTTGCAGCTCATCGAAGTTACCATACGGAAATATCGACGACGATCCTCGCCGATACGTGCTAATACAACGTGTGGAGATCGCGAGGTCAACATAATTCGACACCATCATGCATATTTAACATCCTTTAAGCTGGTTCTCCGTGCAAGGAAACACGATGTTCGGATAATAGTGGTGCATCCTTTGACCTCTCACTTAGCCAGAGAGCTGTGTTTCGACCCGCGCGTGCATAATCGGCGTTATATGCGGATAAATATGAGAATTAGCGTGCGATCGTGTTTGTACATCGACGCTTTTTTTCCTAACGGATACACATCCGCAACAGTTGCAGTTTTCCCACGTAGTACGCACGTAGTACGCAGGAACGTGCAGGAAAACGCGATCATACTTTTCAACTTTTGTTTCTCCGTGTCCACCCATTCTTTGCCGCCTTCTCTCTTTTTTTTTTCTTCCTTTTTTTGTGCCAATTTCTTTGCAGTTCTCCGACCGACGTGTCTGTTCTCGTTTTCCCTCTCTCGCTCTCTTCCGGTCGGTTCTCTCGGTGAATTTTCATGCGGCAGTGCGATATTAAAGCGCCATTTCCCTGGGATATTTGCGCGTCAAGCGAAACGCAGAAAATAGTTACGTCGCGCGCGAGATTCTTTTTCTTCCACGCTCCTCTCTGCTCCTTTAATGGAAAACGGAGGAGGATGGACAGATAGACAATATTTATTATACTCCGGAACTCGATCCACCTTTTGCGAGCGGCATAACGTAAATACGCAGCGAAATGAAGCTATGAACGACACGAGCGAAATTGTAAAATTAGCTGAAAAACTAATGATACCTCAAAGAGGCTGGAATATCTTTGACACAGATATCGTAATAATTTCAGTGACGTCCCCCTAAAGGGTTATTGGACAATGGCTAATGGAAGAATGGAAAAGTGAACTGCATTTGTTAAATTATACAGAGATTTTTTCAAGTGACGATTAACTATTAAGGTTAAACGATTTTTCATTTTCTGATTAACTTGAGATTAGATTTTAAGATTTAATTTGTAATAATGTAAAAATTGTATTTTTCTATAGTTAATTACTAAGTTAATGATTTTGTCGTAAATAACTTAAAATTACTGCTATGAAGTCATTACTCTCTAAATTTGAATCAGTGAACTGATTATCCAGTGGCATACTTGGACAATGCCTTGCAACAAGCGACACAGTGATCATGTCATCTTTATTTAACATTGGCAAACAACAAGGATATAATGATCATTGTGTCATACTGTGTCATTTGTTGGAAGGCATACTTATTGTCCAAGTATACCACTGAGTAATTAGTGACTATCTACTGATTCAAATTTAGAGAGTAATGATTTCACAGCAGTAATTTTAAAAGTTATTTACGACTAATTGAAGTTCAACTAAAAAAGGAAGAATGAGCATTATATAATTAAAATACTGATATTTGCATGTTAATTTCAATCTTTTAATACTATATTCATTGAATTTATGCACTAAAACAAAATTAGTTAGATCATATAATAAAGATTAGCTTAGGTTAGAGATTTCATATTTCATTCACTGATTATCAGTTGGCATTGATATCAGTGTAATTATTCACTGATTCAGATTTAAATAGTAATTTAATGATTAATCATAGGTAGAAAAGCACATTTTTTTTTTTATATTATCATCAAGTTAAATAAGATTGAGTCTAAACCATAAGTTAACCAGGTAATGAAAATTCACGATCAAGGCCCAGTTTTTCACAATTCACGATTAACTCTAAACCGAAGTTTAATTTATTCATTATCTCTTTCGAATTCTAGAATTGTAAGAAGATGAGAAACAAGTTGAACCTCGATTAAGAGTTAACCATGAGTTGTGAAACTGGGTTTAAGTGGGCTTAAGTATGATGGTTAAAACACCTCAGATACAGTTTTCTTTAAAATCTTATTTGAAAAAGGAAAATAAAAATCACTTATTCATTTAAATTTTCACAGCCATAAACATTATTCTCTAATATTACTCACAAACGTGGCGCGTTGTCCCTAAAAATAGCAGAAATATTTTATCTTGCGCACTGAAGAGCATTAAACAACATTCGACTCGTGCGCGGACAGAAATATTTTACGATGTTTAATAGTATTTACAGTTAGCGTTTTTGGGATCCCGCATAACATTAAAATCGTATTTCATGCGACCAGCGTAGCAGCGGTAAAATTCATACGCGGGAAAGGAGGGGGAGAGGAGAGGAAAAGAAAGAAAATCAACAACACGATGCGATCATAAATCCCGCGAACGCATTGCTCGCGAGCACGAATTAAACCGCTGCGTTTTGACGCATAAAGTTCTGCTCATCGATGAGCCATTAATTAGCTTCCGCGGCACGAACGCCGCGGCAGGCATCAAACAGGATGAATACCGAATTCCGACGAGCTTTCGTAAACTGGCGTAATACATATGCTATTCCCCGATTATGATACGCCCTAGGATTCATAGCGCGATTACGTGGTCGAATTTATCGCGTTAATCATGAATTCGCTCGTGCGTTGCATGTAACTATGAGAGGGACGACCAATTGTTTTGATGCCTATCAATGAAAATCTATGATATGACAAACGGGATAGATCTTTTGTTATGCTCTTTGATTTACAAAACTCGTTGAGATAGCAAAAATATCTTGTTCAAATATGTGGAAATGATTCTCACGTTTGTGAAAAATATATAATATATTGATGCTCGCTAGTTTAAATCGTAAATATATCTTTTATCCTTTCTAACCTTTTACTGATGACAATTCGTCGATTGATAATTAACTTAATCAAAGACTGAGTGATAATATTTATTCCGCATCTGTTGTCTCGAATAAAACTCGTTGAAAAAGACTTCTTGTTTTGTCTAATTACTGTGATATTCTGTTATTTAATTATCTCATATTCAAAGACTGCATCAAAAGATTTGCAGATTTTCTCTTCATAATCTTACAGAGTGCCAATTTCAAGAAACTTGGTGACTGAATAAATATAATATTCATTAGATAATACGGATGTCACATTTATGTGACAGGGACGTCGCATCAAAGGCTTAAATAAAATACACAATTTAATGGAGTTCGTAATAAAACGATTTTCATCATTAACGGTATCAAAATTTTAAAGAAGCTTTCATCTGTCGATCTGTCATCGAATATAAGAGCTCGCTTTCTATAAATGGGCATATAACTGTCGATATTTAAACTGTATTATACTCTGTAATATCACTCTAATCTGTAGCAGTGAAATTACTGCATTGAATTGAGATTTCACTCCGAGCGTTAGTGGCAACTGTGCCAATGAATTTTACTGCGAGGTGGGAGTGAAAACTCCACTCAATAATTGGAGTGAATTTATTAATGTTAAAAAGGAATAAATTTGAAGATTATAATAAACTGAATAATATCTCTAAGGGAAGAATGAATGATTTTTATTTAAATATGAAAAATTTATTTTCTGCCTAAAAAAAAAGGAGATATACAAAAGAGTTACAAACTTCTATATAAAAAGTTTCACACGTTAAAAAAAGTATATAAACTATATTCTATAATTCTATATATAATTCTACACAAAATTAGTCTAACAATCTCATTTTAACCATCCCAGCTTTATTTCACAGACATTGGAATTTCTGTTACGAGAAGAGACACTATCTGTTGAAACTCACTATATCAGTGACTACATCTCGCTTAACTTATTCACTTTGGCTAATCGAGTCTCGGTTGAAATAATCCACTCCTTACATAAGAGTAGTCCAATTAAATTCAAAGAAATAAAAATTCACTTTTAAAGTAATGATGATTTTGTTTTTTCAATTTACTTTTGTTTGGAATGAAATTTTTACTGTTGAAAGTAATTTAAAATGTATTGGCGCTAAATCATTGTAAAACAAAATAAAATGTACAGTAGAAAAAGATTTTCACCTTTATAAAAAATATATATATTGGATATTGATATTAACGCTAGCGAGTTAAAAATCGCGAATAATCAAATTGGTCATTCTTTCTAATTTTTATGATGACAATTCGTCGACCGGTTAACTTATTCAAAGACCAAATGATAAAATATTTTATTCTGCAATTCCGTAGCGTATTTATTAATTTATTAATTTTCGATATCTTCACGGATGTAACTCTTGTTGATAGCCAAGGTAGCTGCTCATGTAAGGTTACTTTTGTAGAAGTCAAACTCAAGATTCTCAAGACTTGACCCAGTCTGTTGGTCGATACGAAACTTCGTCCATTCACACGACAAGACGACGCAAAGTTTTCACGAGATACATATCTGTGGATGAAAGGACGTGTCGAAGTTTTGCAGCCGCCGATCGTTATTCGACTACGTTATTCAAGACATATTCACACGATCAAGCTGATCCGAGTCGCACAGTGGCTGGCTTGATCGAAATTAACACGCTTCGAAAGTTCAGAGTTAATTAATTTTCAGTTCGCAGCGACCAATCTTTGACGTTAAACCGCTATTATCGCTTCTCGATTAGGCGATGTGTGCGTTCGTATGGGACAAATTGAAAAGTTATCGAATGTTTGACATGGAGCCGAAAAATTCGACGTTTGTCGAAGTTGCCGTCGTGTCATTGTCGTTTAAGCACGATATATTTCAACAAAAATTTCGCAAAAATTATCCGCGTATTATATATCCGCGTAACCAATATTTCGCAAGAACATACAATAGAAGGAATCTTCTATGTTCAGACAAAGCGTATTTGGAACGCAAATTGTGCACCTGTATCGCGCAGAAGCAAGAAGTAGGAAGGTAAGGCATTAAAACAGCCATGTTTCTGCCAAGAAAAATAGCGCGGCGATGAACAACATCGATTAAACATTCTCCCGCATGAATTAAAGAGACTGTAAAAATTTGTTTACCTCCGGGACGGTCGACCTGCATTTTCAAATGATTTAAATTTCAAATTGTTCAAATGACCACAACTCCCGGAGGTTCCAGGCGGCACGGCGGTTGGTTTCTGTCATATCTCTCTCTCTCTCTCTCTCTCTCTCTCTCTCTCTCTCTCTCTCTCTCTCTCTCTCTCCCCCTCTCTCTCTCTCTCCCAGTCCCCATTTTCTTTTTCTCTTCTCACGGAGAGATCCGGACTCAAGAAGGAAATAACAGAAACAACACAGAACACTTCAATCATGCGAATTAATACGGAGAGAAAAGCGCGCGCACAATGCAATTAGAGGATAACAGAGCCATTAGCTTTGGGGTGCAACAAATCAACTCGAACTTCCTAAATTAAAACGCTTGAATATTTAAATATTGAAAAAAAAAATGGACTACCAAATCCGTCTTAATAGGCAAAATAAATTTGTATAAATTTAAAGTTTTTCACGAGCTTAACCACAGAAATAAATAATAAAAATGTTTAACATACAATGTGTTAATTTTAGATTCATTCTCGTTCTCTCTTCGATTTTGTCGAATTTTACGCTTATCATTCATATTCATTTGTTTTGCTTCCTTTCATTTATAATTTTGTTTCTCGTAATATTTTTTTAATTATTTTTGTTGATTCAACAATTTATTATTTATATCGCATATCTATCATAAGTTCATCGCAAGCATCACATTTATTCAAAATATGTTTTGAATCTTAAGTTTAATACTTCAATCAAGATTATTAAATTAAAACAAATTCAATTTGCTTATTATATAAAATCGTTCTTTCGATCAATTTTATAATATTCCTTAAAAGAAAATAAATTCTTGTTTTGAATACATAGATATTGAGTTTTTCCAATTTGTAATAAGATGATAATATAACAAATGAGATTTTCTAATTTGTAATAAGTATATTTTAAGATTATTATGAAGAAAACATTCTTTAAGATAATCCGTTACTTACAGGAAGAAAATAAATCGAGCAATCACTTTCCTTAGCATAAAACAACATGCTGATGCCCCACTTTCTGAGGTGTATCTTCTCATTTATTTTTTACATTTATCGACATTTCTATTAGTTTACATTTCAATACAGATTGTTATAATATTCTTGGGACTTCCACTGATGCTTTCTATATAAAGATTGTCATAATTATTATATATCGTTGGATATATTTTGCAGCTAAAAATTGCTTTTGCAGACGGTGTACGTGGCGCTCAGGGCAGCAAAGTGTCAAAGCGGGCGAAGCCCCTCGATCCCGACGAGGACGACTATTACTACGATGATCCCGTGGATGAGAGGAACAATCCGACGAACGAGGCCCCGGTCGTGCCACCTGGATTTCTGAGCCCGTCCGTGCGGGAGTACCTCGATCTCGGTAAATCGATACCCGGTACGTAAACAAGATCATCTCGTGCAAAGTTGTCTCTTTGTTGAACCGCTTGTCGAGTCGGGGCTGATCCCCAGTTGACTCACCACAGAGTCTTACTCTTTTCATCCCACGCTTCTTGCACCTCTGTGTGCATAACTTCCGGAATTCTTACTCCTCTGCTTCGCTTTATCCATCCTTCTCTTCTTGTTTTCTCCACGTCACACTTTTTCTCCTCGTCTCTCCTTCTTCCGCACCGAGTGTCTTTTAAAATCGAGAGTGGACGCAGCATTGCATATAAAAGCCGATCGATCGAATTATTTTTCGCTCGCGAGATAGATAAAGTTTCCAGAAATGGAAACTTTACGCGGAGATAAGCCGGACTCGCAAGACGCTCGCGAGTAACTCCGTCAGATAATGAAAAATAATGAGGAAATGGAGAAAGCAAGAGATATGACGAAATAGGCAGAAGAGACAAGTCGATTGCGTAGACACTCTCCGTCGAACGTGTCTTCCGTATTCTCGAGCAGAAAATATTTCACGCTCGACGGTGCCAGACTGTGAGAAATGTCAGGAACGCAGGAATTATGCGTGGAATTGACCCTTTACTTTAAAGTACCGTCTGTGAGCGTTTCCTCTTATTCATAAGAATAGAGAACGCTGCCCGAATCCGCGAGAAATACGTAACTGTACATAACAGTTGAATAATCTAATACATTTGTGAAATTATCATGTATTTCTGAGCAAAGTTTTGTGCGGAAAGGTATATCTCGGTGGAAGGTTTCATTTATCTTGATCTACTTATACACACAATGCTCACTGAGAGAAATGATTTTGTTATAAGAACAAATCAAGGGAAAACAAATGTGATATTTGTTAAAAAAAGAACGATTGCAAATTAATTCATCAATGTAACAAATAATCAATAGTATCACTAGCAAATAAAAGGCTCATATGTGTAT
>NW_017259206.1:2852820-2872889 GCF_001594045.1 Atta colombica
TCCAGTCAAGCCTTCTCCCTATATTAGATTATATGTGCTTGGTCGGTTTCCTACTTAAGACTTCCACGATCATCTACGAATTCTATGCAAAGAACAAGCCTAAAGTTTAGCCAAAAGATAGGTTAGATTCTATATAGTTTGTTTCTGTTACTAATAATTGGATGGTATAGCAGACCAGCAGCAATCACAACAAAATTTGTTGTCACATATTTACCAATCATCAGTTAAAGATAGGTGATAACTCATTAAATTAACAAAATCCTTTCTCTTAATGCTGAAGTCTAGAAGTCTGACAAGTTATGTAGAGTGATTTAGAATGCCTAAATAATTAAAAAAAATCTATTTGTAAGTTTTGAGACAGATAAAATTTCCGAATAAAAATATTTAAGGTTAAAATTTATATTTAACACTACAATTTTATAATTTAAACGAATAGAAATCTTGATTAAATTAAAAAAAAAAAACATATTTACTTCTTATTGAATCTAATTTTTTCCAAATTCTAAATTGCTACCCTTTCTATTACTTTCAAAGTCATTTCACACACAAATATATTTTAGAAAAATCCATATTTTTTTGTTTTATTAATAAATACGTTTCATTAATAAATAATGCATCCTTAAATATTAAAAAAGTTAGGAAGAGATTAAATCTAACGCATAATACAAATAAGATATAAAATATATAAATATTTTATTCATATCTATTTGTGCATCTATCCTCTATTCCTAATTTTTAATAATTATTCTTGTGTTCCTGATATTTCTTACAAGGCCTTAGACATACTAATTATTTCTTTCAATCGACTGTCGATTTTTATGAAACCCTGATATAAACATTAATTAAAAATATCTATAATCTATATGATTCAATATTAAAAGCTAGAAAAAACAATATTCGACAAAGTAACAAAAAATCGACTTCATAACTGCACATCGGATTTTACATCGTCATGTGAGAAGAAGCCAGAGATTTCATTGGATATAACTCATCGTGTCCAGTGTGCAGTAGACATAAGGACATCCTTCACACTGAAAGAAAAAATTGACTGCCATAGCAAAATTATTAGATGATAAAATATGGTTGCCAATTAAAAATGCTGTATCATATTCAGCCATTCTTTTCTTTCAATGCAGAAATCACGATTTTTGATAATTTTGGGACATGTCAGTCTTTTCTACACTGAAAGAAGGATTTGCTGCAGCAAATTAGATAGTAAAATATATAACATAACATTTTTAATTGGCTGCAACAGCCAATTTTTGGTTGCTGCAGCCAATTTTTGGTTGTGTTAGCTTATCCTCAATGTCATAGGATTTCGATTGACTAACGCAACCAAAAATTGGCAGCTACATCCAATTAAAAATGCGATGCCATATTTTATCATCTAATTTGCTGCAGCAACCGATCTTTTCTTTCAGTGTACGGAATAGCGATTGTGCGAGAATGTATACGCGATGAGACGTCATTCATGCGAATGAAGCGTCCAGATCGAGCGATACATTTTGCAGAGTACGATTATATAAGATTTGCCGGCCGCAAATGGATGGGATTTAAATCTAGACAGACGACGCAATACCGCCAGCGTTCATGAACACTCTTTAACGGGTAATCCGGCCGACAATAGATCGGAATGAAGAAGATGCCAACGCGAAGCGGAAGTATAAGGAAATACGTAGCCGCATACCTCGACGAGCAATAACTTATCTTCTATCCGCTTCTTACCTTTTCCTCCTCGTTTCCGCAAATCATATAAAGCGCGCTCAAACCGGAGGAGGAACTCGTCGAATACGAAGGTGTCGTTCCGTTTCGCGAAGATACCAGCAATTTCACTGATATTCCGCGACTCTCTGCTCAGACGAGACAGAAGGACACATCACGTAGTGATCGTTTACTCGCCAATTTTTTTTTTAAAGCGTTTCTCTCTAAAGTCCCTTTTTCACTTGAAACGTGCTGTTCGATATGAAGTTTACAACATTGATGAAAGTCGGTTTTTAACTTCTTTTCTATATAGGTGATTTTATCAGTAAATTTAATCCTTCGCCGGTAACTAGAGGTCTTTAAAAGCACCATCGATATTTTGATAAATTTAAATTTCATAGAGAACGCCAATGAACGATCAAAGATTTTGGATTTTTTTTTTAAATAATACGATATATGTTCTTTGTTGAATCGAAATATTTAAAATATGATCGCCCGTCGAAACATTCGGACATTCGCGTATATGAAATTAATTTATCTCATATGTGATTATGTGTCGAATTTAAATTTGTAAAAAATAAATAAAATACAATTTATATAATAGTAAAAACTCATTGTTAAAATTTTGACAAATATATCAGAATATTTTTCATTTCTTTATGTAATCCAAAACTAGAAAAATTTGCTGTTTTTCTTGAAAATTTCTTGCTAATAGAAGAGTTAAAATTCAGTTGCCGGCAGAGGATAGCATTATTATTATTTCGATTATTAATTGCGCTGAAATATCATAGCTTTGTATACTGTATAATCTAAAAAATTATTATATATAATAATTATTGCTATATAACAGCACGTGAACTTGAAGCATTAAACCAAGTCAAGAGAGAATGTAGCTTCGTCAACAAGTTTCAGAGTATTATAGGCTTTAATGAGTTAAATCTGCTTGTATTAAGCAGAACCAGTGATGGATTTGTCGATAAGCGCTTTAATAGATCGCTTAGAGTTTCAAAATTGTTCCATGATATTATCACTATTTTGTAGATTGATAGAATAGTGACGCGCGGACAATATACACAATAATTATTTGAATATGTCGCAAAATCGAGAAAATTATGAAAATATGAAGTTTGAGAAAATGCAACATTACTTAAGAATGCCTGGAAGATAGCACTGTCGTGTATGTCTCTCGACAATTTTTGCATTTATGACAAAATAAATAAGCCGCTTACTACTAATGAGATTCTGTACTTTACATTCTGTGAATTACGCGTAATGCACCGTCCCTGTTTTTTTTCCAAGCCGATTCTCATTACGATGCGAAGAAGCGGTTGCTTTTGGTTTCAAAAATCATTACTTTAAAGCGAGGTAACTGCATTAGTAGCATCATAAATTCACGTCAATGTAACCGAACGAGAAACACTATTAATCTCGACTTCACCAGTGATGCAGTCTCTCCCACCTCATCATGCTCCTCCGTTTCGAAAAAAATTTGTACTATAAATCATAAAAAATAAATAACGTCGTTAGCGATCCGTTTTCGTAAAAAAATAAATCTTACATAGGCAAGGCGATGTCACGCGAGTGAAATACACGAAATCTATGGTATATAATTCTCAGTTGACCACTTTGACAAATAGTAAGAAGCTCACAGGAAATTGAAAAGTATGCCATTCGACAGGTAAAATTAGCGCATTTTTAAGTGCAGTTTCTCTAAGAGAGTTACTATATCGCGATAACTTTGTTTGCCATTAAATGCGCGATCATATCACATTAAGCGCGATGTCACTTTGTATCGGCTAATGAATTCTTTGAAAGACCGCTTTGAATTTCAACGCTGACCTATTGTAACGCAAGCAGGCAAAGCGGCATCCGCTTCGATTTGCCTCGGTTGCCCTACGGAGGTCGGCTTCTCTCCCTTTAGCCGATCGATCGTAAAATATTTGCTGCAGCCTTCGCGTACGGAGGGAAAATTCCTATAATGGAGTTTGCACATCGTGCCACCGGAGGGTAGATAGGTAGAGAGGCTGTACGGGCGGCAACCCTTGCGTGTACACGTTACACGCGATAGAGAATGTCGGCTGAGTTGATTTACAAGCGAACACATATAATGTGGGGGTGTTCGGTGCGCATAAAATTCATACACTAAATTAAATACGACCATAAGTACCTGGAGTACTCGGGCAGGTACCGAGTACACTCGTGAAACTTCACGGAACGAAGAACGATTATTTATCTCGTGCTAACGCCCGAAGGGGTTCACGTACCTGTCGTGGAAACGCAAATAATATACGCAGTTAATCCGCTCGACCATTGTTCTACGAGATCTGATTATTTGATAACGCGTTAAACGTATTTCATCGTGCGATTAAATCGATCGCACTTCGGTGTAACACGGCGTCACATTGAAATCCCATGTTTTGTAGCCGGCGATGATAAATGCATAAGATAAATTTATTGATTATATAATAAACACATTAGTCATAGAATTAGAATTATATGTATTCTAAAATTCCTAAAAATATGACTGTCGGGCGAAATGCGCTACAAAAAGATTGCTTTCAAAATGTCAGCTCTTTTTAACGCTACGCGAAGAGTAATCTGATAATATTCCTCCAATATTTCAAAAATGAATCTGGCGTAGATTATAAATCCATCCATTTCCCGCGATCCGATAAATGTGCAGCGCTACGATCAGGCCTGCGAATTTGAGAAATTTGCCGGAGCGTGAAATTCCACGAATATCCATCGATGACAGACCGTCGTCGACGTTAACGTCAATCTTGCAACGAAGAGCGACAACGATGGCGACGATGTCGTCGACGAGAACGACGACGTTGGCGCGCCTTTCGCCAACGTGACGAGGACCGATTAGCGCTCACAAATTCTCAAACAATGCACGAGGAATTTACGATACCGTCGTTCCATCGTAAACTCTGGTGTGTCGGCTAACTACCGTGACACCCTTCCGACAAGGGCTGATTATGCCGCCCCGAACCAACTGAAACGTTGCAGAGACCTCAAAGAGAGCGGAAGCCAAGTCGATGGGGACGACCATGCAGTGAGAGTGGCGGAGGGCAATGGAAAATAACAAGATAAAAAACGTAAGGAGAAAAAGACAGAGGAGCAAAAATAGCGAGACAAATTAAAAATATCAAGAATATAAAAGGACAAATTAGAGTCAAATTCGAATATAGACATGTGTAATAAATGTTTAAAGTTTTAACATTCTAAATAAATTGATACAAAATATAAATTTAATTTAAAAACACATATTGTATTACATGACATGTTGTGCCATCATCAGATGTTACAAATCCGTGTCTTATGTGAATTTGATGTAACACCATAAATGAAGGGAAACGAAATTGCTCGCAATCGGAGTAATTTCGTTTTCACCTTCCATCTATAGTGTTACATCGGATTCACATAAGATACGGATTACATATATTTATAAGGATATTTCAATGTGTCTTTTATACCGTTTAATGACTTAATAGTGACTATTCAAAATATACTTGACTTTTTCACTACGTTTTTGCTCTGCGAATTTATAACATCTGATGATGGCACAATTCTGATACCGAATTATGTCATGTAATACAATGTAATACAATGTAACGTTAAGTTTTTAAATTAAATTTATATTTCATATCAATTTATCAGAATGTTAAAACTTTAAACGTTTATTACACATATCTATATTCGAATTTGACTCTAATTTGTCCTTCTATTTTCTTGATATTTTTGTTATTTAAAAGAGTTCTTTAATTTGTTTAAATTAAGATAAAACAGATAATAATAAGAAAAAAAATTAAATAATTGTATATAAAATGGAATAAATTTTTGAACAGAAAGCTTTTAAAAAATCAAAATTTTAAACTGTGATCACAGTTTCCGCTGAAATAGAAAAAAATTGAAATGTAACTTAACAAAAAATAAGTCAATAAAAATTTAATATCTCGAAACGCAAAAAATACTGTAAATATTTTTAATTCTTTTATATTATATTGTATTAATATATTTTTGCGACTTTATTTATGAATTCTTCGCGCGCTTCTCCATTCAATAGCATGTTTCTTTCGTATTCGGAAGATTTCATTTGACATGTGTAAAAAGGTAAGTAACATGTAAGTACATTTCAAACAAATTCTGTTTCGCATCCCGTATAAGACAGGCGCAATAAAATCATTCTCGAACGAGGAAAGCGAAGAGAAAAGGGTAGCTATAATGTCGAATCAATATGGTAGCGTAAACTTATCTCATTGACTTAACAATTCTCAATCTCCCAAAGGGTCGCACTCCTCCCTTCATCCTCCGTTTCGGATCACAGTACGCTTCTCCTCGGACAGGATAATGAAATAGTCCGAGCCCGGACGAACTCTGCACCAACGTAGCTTTTCTCGATGTTACGGCAGTTTCTGCAAGCGAATCGAGCTTCGGGTGAACCAAGCGGACAGCGAGATGCAAGGGGATGAAAATACGAGATCCGTTACGTGTCTCGTTTTCATTCCCCTCAGCTATCTCCCTTTCTCACTTTTTCTTCCTTTCCTGCTCGCGTATCTCCTCTTCCTCCCCCCCTCCCCCTCTTCGCGCGAACCTTAACCAGATACGTCTTTACGCGCGTTTCATGACATACAGACAATGGCGGGGAAACGGGGGCGAGCGGCGGAGGAGAGGGTGATAGAGAGGGGCGTATCGCTGAGAGAGAAATGGAGAGACGGTAGGAAGGTGGCGGACCGTGAGTGCAATAGAGAGAGATGGATGGAGGAACAATGCGGGATGTGGAGGGAGTTGCAGCAAACCTCGTCCTGTGCGCCTGACTGACTTTATGACGATGGCTGAGACGTAAAAGAGAGGAAGACGGATGCTAAATGAGAGAGAGAGAGAGAGAGAGAGAGAGAAGGAAAGATCAGCGCGCGATCGTGGATCATGCAGACGTCGAAGCTTAGCCCTTCGTTCGCGAACGCGAGACTGCCATCAGGATGACGACGCTCATGAAGATAAATTTATGCTGAAAAGATATTGACCGAATGTGTATAAACAATGTATGTGTGCAATAATATGCGCATAATAAATGTTGATGATTAATTCATAGAGGAGGACCGACGCATATTCGCCGCTATATTTTTCTTAATCTTCTATGATTCATGATTAATTAATGATCCATTGAAATTGGTTAATCAATGAAAAATTAACTCCATCAAATAATGTATGAATATAATTCCTTTAATATTCGAAACAGTGCTTAAAAATTCACGAGCGTACACGTGTATTAATAGATTTATGTGTGCGTGAGTGTGTGTGTGTGTGTGTGTGTGTGTGTGTGTGTGTGTGTGCGCGCGCGCGCGCATGAGAGAGAGAGAGAGAGAGAGAGAGAGAGAGAGAGAGAGAGAGAGAGAGACTGACTGACTGACAAATCCACAAAGGGAGATTCAAAAATATTTACAGCAAAATGTTATGTATATATTTTTAATATTTCTGAAATGATTAATCACAATTCCCAAAATATTTTTTAATCTAAAAACTCTTAGATATAAAAAAAACATGGATTTCATTACTTATTCTTTTTCTTGTGTTAATATAATTAAAAATAAAAAGTTTTATGAATTATACATTTAAATAAGTTTTCCAATGTAAATTTAAATAATAATTTAATATTCTATCTCTTCATATTTGACCTTAAGAAAAATTTTACATTTTTTAAATTATTGATGTCAATGATGTCTCTCCTTTTGACAAATTTCTGGCTCCGTCAATGGAGAGAGAGGGAGGGAGGGGAGAGAGAGAGAGAGAGAGAGAGAGAGAGAGAGAGAGAGAGAGAGGACATAATCCTCGTATGTGCAATTAATGTTGCGCCGTTCGCGTTGCTGAAAGGATTAATATTCCACTCGTAGGACAAACGCATCCGAAGTGTAAACGAACAGCTGGATAATCACAGGAAACGGCTGTTTAATCGTTTTCGGTACGATTACTGAAGCCCGTATGATCATTACGGTTCTCCATCTCATTATGTGCGGTTCGATTCTATTCGATCCGGTCCGATTCGGCCCAGTTCAGCTCAGCTCAACTCAGCTTGATGCAACACAGCACTGTTCAGCTCGGAGCGATTTTGTTGTACAAGATATCGCGATCATATTCAATCAAGTTCCTGTTCCAAAAGCGATTTGTTTCCAACCGCGCAAATGCACTCGCACATGCGAGAGCTTCTCTGAGTAAGAGCCTCCGGATATATTCCGGATTAATTGAGATGCACACTCGCAGGCTCTCTTCTCCCTCTCTTTCTATCTTGACACCTTGTGTTGTTATCTGCACAAAGCAATTACATATCCCTTTCGCCGGATATCGACGTTCGATCATCTGTCAAGTGCACAAAGCGCTTAAATATGTACCTTCTTGCATCCGCGCGGTTTGTACGCAAGAACCGTTGGCGCTAAATCTCGCAATTTGGAATTAACATTATCTCGAATAAATCGTTAGGCAATTACGCGTCTTTCATCTAACAAACGGGTCAATCTGACAACGGCTGACTCGCGAACGTCACCACGGCGACACAAATCCGCCGCGATGTTGATATGCGCAACCTATCGTTGTGACTTTCTAACGTGAACCATTCTCGCCTCGATTTTGTATTCCTAGCAGAATGTAATAATCTTCTAGATCCCTTCTGATTGGATGCACACACAATGGTAGTGCCAATCACGGTGTAACAGGACATGCATATACATTAAGGTTGCCACAGAAAATGAATTTTAAAATTCCCTTACTTTTTCAGGTTTTCCAGATGAAAATGGAAAATTTTCCATGACTAATATGTAAATTTTAACATTTGGACTCAAAGATTGTAAGAGGGGGGGGGGAGAGGGGGAGGGAGAAACTAATCTATTATTAAAATCAACACAAAAAATTTAGTAACGTAGTAAAATTTTGAGTGTAAATTCAAGCTAGCAAAAACTAGATTAATTTTGGAAAAAAATGTAGTTATAACGAAAAAGAGGGATCAAATAACAATAGTGAAATATAAATTTTAATTATTTTATTAAAATCGTTTAAAGTGCGCAAATTTTGAACGTATTTGACAATAAACATCAGATATGATATTTGAAAAATTATTATATAACAATTATTTGGAATAGGAATAATTTGAGGAAGTTGAGTGAGCAAATCTCGAAATTTCAGACTTTTTTACATTTTTCCCTCACTTTTCCTCGGTTTTCCAAATCTGTGGCAACCCTGATACATTCACAACAAGCACATACATATTTCAAACACGCACATATATTTTATATTTATGTACGCCATTTTGTGTACATACGTCGCCAGACTCTTCTACGTGGGAAAAACAATTCTGCTGAAATATCTAAAAATGTATAATCAGATCTGAAAATAATTTCGTAGGACTATTAAAATAATTACGTAAGAATCTCAAGCATAATAAACAATGCTGGAAAAAATTTTGACATTCTAGCAGCTAGTTTGCAGAATATCCTACATAATTACTTTGATGATCCAATAAAATTATTTTCGGATCTGTATTTAGCTAAATTTTTAGATACTTTAGCAAAAGCCGTTCTTTCCGTGTAAGGACACTTCCAATTGATACTTCCAGCGTTTTTAGAATTATTTCATCTTTATTGCACTGAAAGAAAAAAATAATTACGGCAACTATAAAAATAAAGAAATAGCACTTTAACTAACTACTTCATAATGAGTTATATGGAAAAAAAATATCAATTAACTTCTTTACCTATAATTGTCGTAACATTCAATTTTAGTAGCAGTACTTTAAATAGTAAATTGTTATCTTTAGTTAAATCAACTATAGAATTATTATTGGATTGACTGTAATATAGTTAATCCAACTATATATATTGGTTCTACATACAAAACTTGTATAGTTGTCATCTTTATATTTATCATGACAGTGAATTTTTATCTCAATGTGTTTACTAAATGTTAAGCAAGAACAAGTGATGCTCACAAGAACTCAAAACGTCAAATGGAATCCTAAATCTCATAAGTTTCATGTATGCTATCTATTTACTAGCATTGATGCGGCAACGATATTAGAAAATTTGCTTCTAGCAATGTCACTTATTTTTCGCAAATAACTCAACGATTGAGGCAAAGGTAAGAAAGAGGAAGATATGACATTGCTCCGGAAACTCGATTCATAATTGTCGGCGATATAATAATGTCAACGAGAAACGACCAATGGCGAAGGAGAGGGATGTCTATTATCGGCGGTACTTGTTAAGAGTTTCTACACGAAAGAAGTGAAGAAGAAAGGCAAAGTCGGAAAGGAAAGGATGAAGAAAAGGAGAGAGGGGATTCTCTGATTCGTGTACGTCCCGTTTTGCTTATTTATTCTGCTTCAATAATTCGAGACAGAAGTTTCCCGGTGCGATTCAAGTCTCTACGTGAACTTTTCATTGCGTCTCTCCCGATACATCCGAGGGAACTTGCGATTCGTCGCGGAAGGAATATCGACTTTGCGATACGCGTTCATACAACTCGAATCGCAAAAAGAGATTGCAACGCCGAACAGCGAATGAAGTACAATAAATAACAAAGTGAAATGATCGTTATACGTATGAAAACACAATGATTGCATATCGCCTAAAACATATAAAAATTATACTATTCCTATTAATATCACAATTATTAATATTCTTTATAAGATGCTTGTAAGTGTACACTGCGTTCAGAGATTTATATGTATTCTTTTAAACAATACTGAAAAAAATATAGTTAATTTTAATAAATATTTAGTTGAATACCGCCAACTAAATATTTATTTTAAATATAAAGATATATTTATTTGATACAAGAAATGTTAATTTGATTTAATAATCTTTTTTTATTTTACTAAATATTTATTTTACTGTAAGTAAATATTTAGTTGGCAGTATTGAACTAAATATTTATTAAAATTAATTATATTTTTTCTCAGTGAAAATATTCTAAAATAAATATTTTCAAGCATTTTGTTGAACAAAATCTTCTTATAAAAGATATTCGAAAAAATGATTTTGCTGAAGTACATCTAAAAATTTAGGTACATATAAATTTAAAAATAATTTTGTTAAATCAAAATAATTCTGTAGAAATTCAAGCATGATAAATAATGTTGCAAAAGTTTTGACTATTCTAGTTCTAGCTTGAACGTAATCTTTCATAATATTATTTTGATTTGAGTCCAACAAAATTATTTTCAGATCTATACTTACAACTTAATTTTTAGATATTTTAGCAAAACCATTCTTTTCGTTTACGATTTTCATGATTCTTAGTTTAGAAATAGTTCAGACAGCCGAAAGAGATGCGGGTAAAAAGAACCACGGAAAAGTTAAATAAAGCGCGGAGCCAAAAAACCGCCATGGATCTTCTCGGAAGTGACGTTTGGCGATGTATAGCTTCGCGACGATGCGGACACGTCCGAGTCCTTGATTTTAAAGATTCTTGTTTTACTTCCAAAAAAGAAGGAAACGTTGGACTTTTATAAGATTATACGCGAGAGGAGAGTACAGTGATCTCTCAACGAGAAAGATAACAAGACTCTCGTCGTCGCGCGGAGAAATGTTGGTCGCGTGCCAACGCGTAAAATTCGCGCAAGAATGAATCGTTAAACTCGCACGATTCTCTTAAAGTAATACCAAGAAATATTCGAATAATAAATACTGCAGCAAATCAGAAATTTTCCCTGATTGGCGAGGAGAATAAAAAATGAGATCAACGTTTATTAAGTTCCGCAAGAGATTACATCCTAGATGTAAGAATAAAAAAATATCATCTTTTCTAAATGTACAGTTTTACATCGCCAACTGCCAAAAAATTTCACAAAGTAATTCCTGCTTGAGAAAAAGAAAAGATACAATTTTATAAAAAATAATTTGATTATTGTCTCTGTTATTTCATTTCAAAAATATTCTATCACACAATATAAATTAATATTATTATCAAGAAGATGGTAAATTGGAAAACAATAAATATTAATACGAAAAGCAGCAATTCTATTTTAACAGTTTCCACGTTTTACAAGACATTACGAATACCTACTGTCAATATATATACGTAATCATTCCGTAATTTCAGTGCATTAAAGTTTCTTAGCTATTACAAGACTGGATTTGTTTCGAGCATCCCTATTTAAACGATACAGCAATCCACTGTGTTCCCGGTTCTTGGGCAACTCCATCTCTCTGGTTCCTTCCTTCTTTCCTCCCTCCCTCTCTCTCTCTCTCTCTCTCTCTCTCTCTCTCTCTCTCTCTCTCTGCATCTCTGTCGGTCCAACTATTCGAATCTCATCAGGCGATAAGTTAGTTTCATCAAGCAGAAATACTCTTGCTCACGAGAACGTGCGACAAAGACGAAAACGACGAAAACGTTTCTCGGAAGAAGATAAACTATACAGAGTGAAGTTAGATTTTGATAGCAGATGTAACGGAACTATCCTCATGTCAATTCTGAAAAACATGCTTTAATTAAAATCTTATAAATTAAATCAAATCGTTTTAATCAAATAATTTAATGATAAAATGTGTAAATTTTTTAAACATCCCAGCAAACGATATTTCACGTATATATACGGAATTACTTGCATCCACTAAGATTAAATCATCTATATGTTCCTGTAAGTTAATTAAAACTGATTGTTTCAAAAAATAGAAGTATAAAGTTCTATTAAATAATCAGACTTTAATTCGTTTCTCTATAAGGATATCAGAAAATGTATGACTAACATTTCTTTACAAGAATTCTGATGTCCCATGTGCTTTTAGCATTCTAATAATTATTGTCCGATAACGCTTATCTCTATCGTTAAGCTTCGCGTATGAATCAAGAAATTCTCGCGTCTCAATTTCACTCGACGGAAAGTCGTTCAAGTCATTGGCTGAAAACAGCGGATTTGCCAGGTTTCATTTCGAATGCCTGCAGGAATACCGATGTGACGTGATGCCGACATGATGCGACGCGATACGAATGACGAATGGACCGGTCTGTACGCGCAACACTCTTGGAACGTATATACAGAACGTGCATCTAGCGACGCGGTCGCATAAACTCGACCGTATCGCACCGACATCCATACGAAATTCACACCTTGCACCACTTGTCCGATCTGTTTCGTCAGCGGAAGAGATTCTGCGTACCCGCATGGAATAAACGCTCGTCGTCTCGTTTCCGCTCGCTAAACTATCCTCCTCTATCCTCATCCTCTCTCTCCTCCTTCTCTCTATTTCTCTCTTATCCTTATCCCGGTTCGTGGTTGGGTCCGCGTAATTATAACTTCGACAGAATGACAACACCGCGTCGAACGTATTCTCGAGCTATTCATCCCTTTCAAAGGTGTGCTCGAGCACCGTGCTCTAATTATTTCATTTTCCGCCAAGCCGTATCAAGGAAAACAGACAGCGAGGATAGAAAAGTGATGGTAAAGGTAGATTGAGAATCCCAAAAGTCAGTTGTTAGATATCAAAGGAGCAATGGTAACTAAATTCCTTAAGTTAAATAACATTTTGTTATTTTTAAACTTTCATATGCACTCTTTAGAATCTAATTCTAATCTCATTCTCTCATTTAGAATTCTAATCTATTTAGAATTCTAATCTCATTCTCTCATTTAGAATTCTAATTCTAATCTCATTCTAAAGAATGAAAATTGAGCCAGTCTTGAAAAAGAGTGGCTCAATTTTTATTCTTTAAGAATGAGATTTCATATTCTTCAGATTGACAATTCGCTCTAAAAAAGTTTTAGAGAATAAAAATATCAAAAATCAATTCACTTCTGTGTAATTAGTTTCGAAATAAATGACGTCCATATTAACTAGAAGTGCAAGATCGGGTCGGAAATGTTTTTCGGGATCGGGACGAGATTTTGAAATTTTCGAGATTCCCGAGAATGTTCGGGATTCCCGAAAGTATTCTGGTTACCCGAGAATGTTTGGGATTTCTGAAAATATCTCTTTTACACTGAAAGAAAAGATTGACTGTAGAAAATTAGATGGTAAAATATGGCATAGCATTTTTAATTGATTGCAACAATCAAAAATTGGCTGTTGCAGCCAATTAAAAATGTTATATATTTACCATATGTACCATAGATAAAAACAGAAAAGTAAAAATGTAGCATATTTTGGAGAAAATCCAGTATTAAAAATACTGATATTATAGATTGATGGAAAAAATAATATTAAAAATTTCTGTACGGTACCAGATATCTCGAAGATTCTCGAGAAACCAAAATATTTTTGGAATCCCATCTTAAACATTAGCTTTCGAGAATTTACGGGATCTCACACACCTCTAATATTAACATATGTATTCAGTAAATAATAAACTAAATTTGAATCAAATTTAATATATTTTCTTGAGTTAAATTGTTTAATTCCATTGGTTTAGCTAAAGTAATGACATATTCAGCAGTGGCGACTTATAGAAATAATTAATAATAACTCAAATTAGATATAATTAGACATTATAAAGTTAACAGTGTACTTTCTCGGACTACTTTAACGGTACCTTTGAACCACGGAGTTCCAACAACATGCGAATAGCTTTAAGTTGTTTATCCTTTATTCCATTTCCTTTAATCGAGACATCATTTTCTTCGCAATCTTAGATTATTTATTTGGGTATGTGAAGTTAGCACCCCAACTATAGTACTCAGGAATTCTGATTAGAGTTCCCGTTTCTTTTTCAAAAAAATTTTTTTTAATAAATTTTCTTATTTATCAAAATTGTTTTTTATTTATCCGGAACTCTAGATATTCACAAAATAGAGCTATTAAGCTACTCAAAACTATTCGATCTAAAATTTCGCTGAGAAGTTAGCACCCCATTTTTTTAAAAATTATTTAAAAATAATTATTAAGCGGAACTCTTGTTATAAATTATATAGAACTCTTTGTTTCATCAAAAGGAAATGGGAACTCTAATTAGAACTCCTGAGTACTGTAGTTGGGATGCTGACTTCACATACCTTATTTATTTATGTTTGGTGATATTACATTGAAGATGTTTCGGTTTTGATTTTAGGAAAGAATTTCGAATATATAGAGAATTTTAACAAAGTTAGAAAAATGTTATTTTTTATCTTCACATCCAGCATGAAATATCATTCATAAAACTAAATTTATATTTAGAATTTTACGATTTTACTAAAATATCTAAAATTTAAATAGATGCAAATCTGAACATAATTTCGTCGAATCACCAAAATAATTATGTAAAAAACTCAAGCAAAATGAATAATATTACAAAAAATTTCAATATTTTAGCAACAGTTTGAGTCTTCATATAATTTTATTTTAATGATTCAACGGAATTATTTTTAAATCTATATCCAGTTAAATTTTTAGATACTTCAGCAAAATAGTTCTTTCCATGTACGGTAACTTTCCGCGTATAGATAAAAATTTCAAATATTTCAATTGCATTTTTTTAATACAAACACAAAAATATATAAATACGAGATATTAAAAAAAACCTATATATTTTTACATTTTAATTTTTCTTTTATCTTTCAACACTTTATTTAAACAAATATTCCATCTTAGTTTCCGATCGCACCATTATCCGATACAGAGAAATTGCGATTTTCTGATTCGAATAGTTGCGGCGGCAAACGAAAAGATGAAAACGGAAATAGAGAAAAGGCAAAGAACTGTATGGTTGCACTCGTTTAACTCCTTTGCATTCGTTCATTTAAGTAGCTAACTCATCCAGATCGCTTGGCGCTTTATATGCGCTTGCGGGTTCATTCACAAAGAGAATCCGTCAGTGCTGAAATTACAGCCGGAATAATCTGTAAATTATTTAGAATCTCGAATACGATTGAACATAACATCAAGGAGAACGATGAAACACACTCAAAGACTGCACTGTTAAAATATTAATTATTATTACAATTCAGTAAATATCCTCATTAATATTAAAAAAAAATATATATATCTTAGTTCTGTCAATTTAATAGCGTGTTGCTGCAATCATTAGAAATAAAAGGACTTACGGCACTCATTGCAATTGCAGGTCGACCAGGCACGGATTATCCAGTACTGGGAAAGGTACCTTACACGAATTTCTACTGCGACGACCAGTCTTTCCCCGGTTTCTTCGCCGACGTAGAGACGAGATGCCAAGCGTGGCATTATTGCGACATAGACGGCCGACAAGCAACGTTTCTCTGTCCGAACGGCACGCAATTCAGCCAGGCGGTCTTCGTTTGCGACTGGTGGTTCAACGTAAGGTGCGAGCTCAGCCCGAAGCTTTACGCCATCAACAGTCGACTTTACGGTACGCCCACCGAGAGCCCGACGAGACCTCATCGACTGATTACGAAGGAGCTTTTAGAGAATATATTCGTGCGTAGGAAATGAAGAAAGCGAATGGCACAAATACTCGTCTTGAAAAGAAAGAAAGAAGGGAAAACACGATCATTACCTTAGAAGAAAAGTGTTTTTCTCGCAATACAGGAATTGTAAAAACGCTGCGAGATTACCGGCGCCTCAAAAAATATCTTATGAGTCTCCGGATACATGCAGAAAATTATTTTCTCTCTTTAATAAATCTGTGACTCGGATCTTCGTATCTTTTTCCAACATGCGGAAGCATTCGCAGTCATTTAACTATTTCATCATATCAATAGAAGTTAGCAATGGGATGCCCGAGCCCCGTCACGATTGCGGAACTTTCAAAGGAAACGAAGAGACGAGAGCATCTGATGATCGCGAGAACACGGACGGCGCGATTATTCGTGACAATCGTGAATTCTGCGAAAGGTTGTCACAAGAGCATCGCGGGGCTGCCGTCGACGATAGCACATTCGAGCCGCTGAATCGCACGAGCGTTCTGGGGAAATTATCGGTGGATAAATTTTTGCCCAATGAATATCGAAATGACGATCTTCGTCGAAGGCAAAGAACATTCCTCTCAGAACGGGAGGGAATGAAGGATACGTTCGTCGTGATGAGTACCGTTGCATCAATAAAAGAGAAACCGGAGGTGGAGCGACTTCCGCCTGTGATGTGATCAGCCTTCCCTTCTGACGGGAGGAATTGCCTGACGCAGAAAAGCGTCCTGTACCTTCGATGCGGTTCTTAATCGTTGATGAGATCCTGCTCTAGACTGCGAGAAAGCCAAAGCGTCTTCCTCAGTCTCTTCTTTCGATCGATACTTTATGAACGTCTCTTATCGAAAGGCATCCTTCTTCCCCCCCCCCCCCTCTCTCTTTCTTTCACCCGTCTCGTCAATGGATAAGAAGTCTCGGAAGTTGATCGTTAGACGGAAGGACCATCAGGGAGAACCACGGGCAATGTGCCACTGACATACCTGCGGGAAAATCAACCAAGTGTTTCATGATAGATTATCAAACTCAAACATGACTTCGGTGGACGCTTCGATCGCACTATAATCTATCTGATAGACATTGTGGTTGTCACTGGATAGTGACGTTTTGTAAGTTGAATTTGTCAATATGTATTTGTCAATCTACACGGAAATAACGGTTTTGATAAAGTATCTAAAAATTTAACTACATACAGATTTGAATATAATTTTGTTTGGACTATCAAAATAATTATGTAGAACGTTTCACACTCCAATAATTGAAGTTTTTAAAAGCCATTGATTTTGATTGAATTTTCGTAGATAAAGTTGTGAAAATAAATATAATACAATCCGATTTTTATGATGACTAAAAATTTATGATGGCTGCTAAAACTTTGACGAGTATATCAAAATTTTTGGGATTTTTATATAATCTAATTCTATATAATTTGAAACAATCAAAAATTTGCCTGTTTCTTAAAGATCCTTTGTTGATGGGACAATTAAAGTTGCCGTTAAATGGTTAAACTTGATTACTAGAATGTTAAAATGTTTACTAGAATGTTTTTTTGCAGCATTATCGTCAGTGTTTAAAACGTTCTATTGTTTTATTGGTCCAACAAATTATTTTCAGACCTATATCTAGCTGAATTTTAGATATTCTAGCAAAACTGTTTTTTCCATATTAAAGACTACGAAGACTACGAGCAACTCTCGATGCAAAAACTTTGAATATATTATAATGCCTACATAAATAGTCTAGTATCGCCAAAATATTGTTAATGCGTCATAAACATAATACAAATTGTAAACATATAAAAGACTAGATGATTGAGAATACTGTTAGCTTGTTAATATTATTCTAAGAGTCATTGGACGAAACAGTAATATACATTGTGACTGCAGAAGAGAAAAAATTATATTTGTACATTATTATATTCCCTGAGTATAATTATTGCAATGTAATATAAAAAAGAGAAAATAAGATTTTACTGTAAATGGATTAAAAAAGTTATTACACGAAAAGAACGATTTGACTGAAGTGTTTAAAAATATAGTCTAGATATAGATTTGGAAATAGTTATATCTAAGACGATCAAAATAATTACGTAGAACGTTCTAACTGATAGCTAGAGTGTTAAAACTTTTTGTATCGTTTCTGTATAATTACTTTGATGATCCAAAGTCAAATTACTTTCAAATCTGTATTTAGCTAAATCTTTATTATATTTTTATTATATCTTAGCGCGCGAAATCATTTCTTACTTACACAATTTATTACTGTTTCACTCAACAGCTCAAACGTAAAGAATGCAATAAAATACTTAATATTAAGAGAAATCTAAGAAAACGATCATGTATAATCCGAGTATTCAAACGGAAAAAATGATCGAATTTTCGCAATGATGCGTGTCGCTATTCGCTTTGCGCCGAGCTGTATCGAAGGAAGGAATCGATACGTTTCGCGCGTGGACGGTATTGACGAGTACAAATCGATGCCTTCCGAAATCAATAATCGATAATACGATTGTGCACGCCCGCCGATTGTGATGCCCGAGTGAAATGCACGCAAACACGTATACATGACAACGGCAGGCTTGCCGGCAATTAGTAATGGCGCATCATACGAGATGCGCGATATTGTTGCGGCCCGCGCGGAAAAGCGAACGAATTCTCACCACGCGAATAAATGGGTGACAAACAACGACGCGATAATCGATCAATCCCTAAATCAAGATCCGCGGGCCGCGATTTTTCATCGGACAAAACAATAGATACACTAACAATTACACCCGAAGCTCTCCTCGTCTCGAGCACGCTCGAGCTCGTAGTGTTAATTAGTTACTTGTTAAAACTGTGAGTGAAGCACACGTTTGCGATCTTGTGTAATGTCATTCGTAACGTTTGTAAGCGAATTCTGCAGCGGAATGAACATGTGCCTTTATATCTAATGTCCTTTGCGCCTTGTACATAATAGAGATAAAAATAGAGGTAAATGTGCTAAGCCATTATGCGCCGATTGTCGGCGATTTTGTGTTAATATAGATAAAGGAGTATTGGTAATATGACGTTAGAATAACAGACGTTAGAATGCAACGTCTCGAGATCAGAATTCTGATAAAAGGATAATAATTGGAAATGAAGATGCGCGATTAAAGGAAGTGTCCCTCCGAGCTTATTGATAGTTAACCTCCTTCGATCCTTTGGCGAGGAATGTAATCTTCGCAAATTGGATGCTGTATAGGAATGCCATTACTGAAATTTTTATTTAATATAAAGGAAGGAGAAAAGAGAAAAAGTTAAATTAAAGGCAAATTAGTTCGAAAACTTTTCGATATACGTCGCACGGTGTATCTTTAATGAGGAATACTCTGTTGGCCAATTTACTAATGAAGAACGGTTAACGGAGACAATCTTCAGTGAAACTAAAGATTACTTTTTAAATGAGTGACGGGATTTAAACCGAAGAGTCACGCTTAATTTGATTATACGGCACAGGGAAGAAATCTCTCCTAATTCCTTCCGTTCGCGATTTATACATAGTGCGATTAAGCTTTTATTCGTTAATTGACAGCGGCATCTTTAATCGCCTTTTATCGCAATCATATAAGCGTTTCGATTCATGTTTAACTCAATTTAAGCGTCAATCAAATGATGTTACAAAAATAAAGAGGAAATATGTGATGATAATCTAACTTCGTGCAAGATTAAGACGATCCATTCTTGACGTTTCCAGGCTTGAGTTTGTTATTGAAAAGTGTATTTTAAAAGCAAATAAAATATTGATACTTCAATACTCGTCTAATAAATCATTTTATTTCTGATGCAAAATATGTTAGGTTATTTTTAATGCAAAAATATATGAAATCTCGGAGAAACGGTCTTCTACACGGAAAGAACCATGCTATATGAAGTAGCATGCTTCATTGCACATAATGGCAGCAGATTAAATTAAAACAATCAATCAGATTGTCCTAAAGTTAGTATAATTCACAGTATAATGCAGTATAATGCAAAGATATATATATATATATATATATATA
>NW_017259206.1:2872989-2886251 GCF_001594045.1 Atta colombica
GGTAACGTTTTGATTTTGGTCAAAGAGTAGTTGCAAACGACTATGCATCCTTGGGAATAGAATACTTTATATTCTTATATCATGGGAAGAACAATTTGTTGAAAATTTCACTAAATACAGATTTAAAAGTAATTTTTTGGGCCGTTAAAATATAGAAAAAAGCTGATTGCTAAAATGTTAAAACCCTTTTTCAGAGTTGCCTGAAATAATAGAAAATAAATTTTAAAATTCCCTGATTTTTCCAGATGAAAATGGAAAATTTTCTAATATAAAACATGTAAATTTTGACACATTTAAAATCAAGAATTGTAAGAAAACTAGCCTATATATTATTAAAAACAATGTAAAAAAGATTAGTAGCATACAGAAATTTTTGATGCAAATTCAAGCTAACAAAAAATAAATTATATAGTATTGGAAAAAAATGCAATTACGATCAAATAAAAATATTGTATAAAATATGAATTTTAATTATTTTATTAAAATCGTTTAAAGCGTGCGAGTTTTAAACGTATTCCACTATAAACGTCAGATATAATATTAAAAAATTATAACAATTATCTGGAATAGGAGTAATTTAAGGAAATTGTGAGCAAATTTCAAAATTCCAGACTTTTTTACATTTTCCCTTGACTTTTCCCGGTTTTCCAGATCTGTGGCAACAGTATCGTGTTCGTGTTATATTTAAATTCTCGTTTTTTAGCTCTCGTTTTTTCATAATTATTTTATTATACCTTTTCATAATTATTTTAATAATGAAATGATGTGAAGGCTCCAAAGAATAAATCTGAGAGGGGATGAAAAAGCCAATGTAAGTTTTCTTTCCAATTTTATATTGACTTTTATCTATATATCGAAGAGGATCCAAATCGAGGATCGAAACGTCTGAATTAAACTATTAATAAAGAAAGGAGTCACACACCAACATGTGACGGCTTACATAGGCTTTTTCATCTCCTGTCAGATTATTTTAATAGTTATATTTTAATAGTTATATACAGAGTTTATTTTAATAGTTATATATTTTAATAGTTATATGCAGAGTTAATTATATACAGAGTTATATTTTCAAATTTGTACCTACTTAAATTTTTAGATACTTCAGCAGAATTCTTTCTATATAAAAAAGGATATGCGCTACTGCTGAAATAATAATCATTATTGTTTCCACGTGTATTTAAATTCAGTTTATGAGGGAATCGGTAAAGGAAGAAATCACATCTGCCGCGTAATGTGATACGATAGATTATCAATGATCAAACGAATGCCGGGAGCATCCTTTGCGTAACATGAGAGTTGAAAAAAATCGTGAACGTTGTTGGTGAAATGTCGGTGGCCAATGCGGTCACTGCGACCGCAACTAATTCAACCCTCCACACATCGATGGACAGTTTTATAAAATATCAGGTAGCCACATTGCGTTAAATGAACCGCAAGCGGCATTCCCATAAAATAATTGGTTTTGCCAGCGTATCAAAATTTTTTTCCTGTAAGCTGAGTTAGTGGCGCGATAATATATTTTGAGGTTTGTCTCCGGAAAAAAAATTTTCAATTTTAATTTCATTTTCCCTCTCTATTCCTCTCTTCTTAATCGTTTGTTTTGAATTGCACGGCTCACGCTCGTCGTGTTTATCTACAGACATCTTCGCAATTACATTACGACCGTTGAGTTTCTAACTAACGTAAGTAAGTCTCGTCGATACCGCAATATTTCTCGCAGGTTTCCTAAATCAATATTTTTCAACGTTATAGAAAATTCACCCGCGCGGTAGTCGAAAATTGTTCTATATTTCAGATAGCTTTCAGTTCAATCCGTATTGTTTGTATTATATACGCAATTTGCAGATGGAATGTGTTATGCACTATCACGTGTAACTCTCGGCGAAAGATAGGATTTGTTTAAAAAAAGGAACCGAAAATAAAATGCAACTGGCCGGTATTGGGAAACATTTTCGAAGCGGTTTTCGAAGAGGGTGGACAATCGCAAATCGGCAAAAGCGAGAGAACGATGACGAAGCGGCGCAGCTCTCAGAAGGGGTCTAAGAATCCATCAGCGAAACTAGTAATCAGATGGAGCCAACACGAACCACTTTCAGGGATCCAATCTCGTTGGGAGTTTTGTCCCCTCTCCCGCCCCCCTCCTTGCATTTTTCTTTGTACCTCTATTTCGTGCGAATGCAGTACGTGTGTGCAATGTCGCCCGTTCGTTTGTCCGTTCCTCTCAGCTTCTCCCAACGATTCATCCAATTTTGCGGGCAAACCCGCAGCGGTCGTTCGACATGTTCGGAAACGCGCTACACGTCGATTTGAAATCTTTTCCGAATCGTCAGAAAAAACGGCGTATCGATAGAGCGATATGACGCGTATTCAACGTTGCAAAAATAATATGAATGCTGTCACAAGCGTGATATTTCGATAATCAAAAAACGGTTAATTGGCAATTGCTTCAACGAACGAAGTTAATTTTCGAGATCGAGATCGATTTTCGAGATCGAGAAGGATCCTGTTATCTTCCATAGGCGACAAAAGAGACAGACGGAGGGAATTCTGTGACGCTACCGAAAAACAATGACTGGGTTGATAGGATTCGCGAAGATAGGTCATAGCCGTGCTTTTAATTACAAGATTCTTTTGACAGCATTTTTAAAACCGGATGCAAATGGATCATAAAACTGAGCGTCCAGGTGGCTCTCATTTACGAGTGCGGAAAGTTTTTAGGTCCGTTGTGCCAAGTCGAACCGAGTAGAATCGAGTAGCACGGTAGTGAATGAGGGAAGGCCTGTTTTATCGGTCTGCAAGTTCGAAAGTAATTCTCTTACTTGATGGTGAGACCGGCAGGCCGCGCGATTTGAGACTAATTTCAGAAGAGAACTTTTCGCTTTGGCTTCCTTACCGATTGCTCTTCTCAAAGTTAACGTTAGTTTGCGGCGTTGCATTCGACGTCGGCATTGCTTTTATTGCTACACATGTGCTTTCACATGTGCTATTATCGACACCGTAAGTTTTAAGAGTTACGAAATGATCAACTATCGATAGTGCACCTCTAAATTTCTTGCAGTGAAATCTCACTCAAAAAGAATGAAAATGCAATCACTCACACTCTTGAAAAAAAGTAAAAATATTTCACTTCTTGAAAAAGAGTGACGATTTTCACTCTTTTTAGAATAAATTTTCACTTTAAAGGAGTAAAATCTTATTCCAAAAAAAGTGATTTCATTCCTTTGAAATGAAAATTCATTCTAAAAAAAGTGAAAATTGTCACTCTTTTTCGAGAAACGAAATATTTTCACTTTTTTTCAAAAAAGATTATATTTTTATTTTCTTAGAGTGAGATTTCATTGTAAGAAATTTTGAGTGTGTACCTCGCAAAATCATCCTGTGGACTAAATCCGGTTTTCTAACGGATGTGTAGCACTCCTCGTACGATTCTATTATTAATTTGATCAAAATCTTTTAATCAGAGTATATGCCATGAGAATAGGTGCTTTTTTATATTTATAGGTGCTTTCCATTTCGCGACACAATTATCATTCTATCTTTGTTATTCACTGGACGCATAGAAAAATACACATACAGAAAGAACTTCTGTTAAAAAATCTAAAAATTTAACTAGAAAGAATTTTGACATTCTAGCAATCAATTTGAGTATCATACCTAAAAATTTTGATGGTTTAACAAAATTATTTTCAGATCTATATCTCTAGTTAAATTTTTAGATTTTTTTCAACAAAATCATTTTCTTCATACAGAAAGAACGATTTTGCTAAAATATCTAAAAATTTAGGTAAACACACAACTCTGAAAAGAATTTCGATCATCAAACTAATTACATAGGAAACTCGAGCGTGATGACCAGTACTATAAAAAGTTTTGACATTTCTAACAACCAGTTAAACGTCTTATGTAATTTTAATGACCCAACAAAATTATTTTGAAATCTGTAACTAAATTTTTAGATATATTTCAGCAAAATTCTTTACATGTAGAATGCTCGTCTCGACTTGTATTATTAAATAGACAATACCTTATAATTGGTCAGACATATTTCGTCAAATCGTATTAGAGCGAAATAAAACATATTTTTTTTACATGATTTTAATAAAAAAATGTCAGATTCCTTGTAATGACTAAACTCCGATTGAAGGATTTCTAAATTGCACCACAAAAGTCAATAAAAATAAATTCACGTAACATCCGAGTTAATCTTCCGAAGATTCAATTCTGGCGCAGATCGATTCTCTGGAATGCCGATTTATAGGCGAAGCTCGCGCAGTTACGCATCCGTGAGTTCACGCACATGCTACATGTATATCCCAGTTGTTTTCGCGCCCACATCGTACGGAGAGACAGACACGCGGACGAATTATTTTCGTTCGCATAAACAAAGCCGCGACTTGAAAGGGGAGTTTAAATTGTTCGCTAGTTTTACGCGCCCGCGGCGCTCTCGTTTACTCGCTCGCTCTCTACCGTCGTTTCATCCCTCCTCTCTTCATCTAATTCCCGATACGCTTCCTCTCTCCTCCCTTTTGTTTCGCTCTTTTCCTATCTCGCTCCTTTACTCTCACCACGCAACCCCGGATGGGCGCGTGTTGTTGCCGCTGTTGCCGCTGTCCATCAGGAAAGATCCCGGGATGCGAGCCTGCGCTTGAAGCCCATTGATTAACCGTTGTCTGCCGCATGCTGCGAGCGAGAGAGGAAACGGAAGAGCTCTCTTGCGAGGTCAGAGGAAAAGAAAGAGAGGGAAGATGAAAGGGGTGGAGAGGAGAGGAAATAGAGAGATGCGCACGTTCAACGTGCCCACGAGCAACGTTTATGAAAACTTTGTGCATCGACTGCGTCATGGCAACGAATAAAATAACATTCTAGATTATTCCACCTCCCCCTCCCTCCCTCCCTCTCTCTTTCTCTCTCTCTCTTTCTCTCTCTCTCTCTCTCTCTCTCTCTCTCTCTCTCTCTCTCTCTCTCCGTTCATCCTCTCGCTGTTTCGATCGAGCGGAGGGCTCCACGCTTAAATTATCTGCGTTTTCCATTTTGTATCGCCGATTACTTGCCCCGGAGCCTACTCGCCAGCACCGATAAGCAACGTCAAAGAGTTCTTCGAGCTCTGGATACAGTCAAACGATACGTGTCCACTTCGCGTTATTAATAGAACGTTTTCCCGGCTGTTCGCTATTATTTAATAAATTCTTGCCACGAGATACATACCGATCTTGTGCTTAGGCAAAACAAGACATACGTTTAGGGCTCGTTAGTACCGATAATAAATAAATTAATATGATTAAAGAGCAACGTCTAAAAAAATTTCTAACATTCTTTGTAGTTTCAGATCAAAATTATCTTAACGTTATTTTTTCCATTTTCTAAAGCAGGCTCCAATAAATTCCGAATAATATTTTGACCTATGCAGTTATAAATTAATTCTTTATCGTTACGATGTGCGGAGAAGTACAAATGCATGAATAAGTACTTTCCGATCAAGTACAGAGAATAATCGCTTTCCCCGGGATAACAGTATGGATTTTCAGGGGCTCTTCTACAATGATAGAGTATTTCGAATATATATGATATTTACGCCGGATGCAGCAACATTTTCGCTCGTCACAAAGGATTAAACTGACAATTGTTCGATCACGTATGTTACGTGAAACCTGATGCAACATGATGTTAACATACCAGGCTTACGAGGATAACAAACAAATGATATTGTCGAGCTCGATTAACGTATATAGATTCATCCGAATAAATTAAAATTCCAATTGCGTTTTTTTAATGTAACAACGTAATAATAAATTGAAAAACATGCGCATATGCGCGGGAAGAGTAAATTTGCTGAAATATTCAAAAGTTTAACTAGATACAGGTTTCAAAATAATTTGATTGCCTCTAAAATAATTATTTACGTCAATACGCAATGCTGCGAAAAGTTTTGAGTATTCTAGCAACTAATTTGAGCGTCCTACATAATTATTTAGCAAAATTTTTTTCTGTATTTAATTAAATTTTTAGATTTTAACAAAACTGTTCTTTCCATAAGCAATAGAAATTAGAAGGCTCACTCACCGAAGGAAGACTGGTTTAGAAAACTGGTTTGTTTCTTACCTGAAATAGAAAAGAGAACAATATTATTTGAAGTGCTCAAATTAGAAAAATACATATTTATATTAAAAAATATATCAAGAAAGATCTTCTTTATAAAATTGTTAAATATCATGCAAAATCCCAATAGTTACGCAGAACACGGAAAAGTCGGATCAGCCTGAAGAGTGAGTGAACGAACGTAAAATAATTATAATACAAGCAAACGCAGCGGAGGTACGAATGCGATAAGAAACGGCGAGGAGAAGCGCATCGTGCAATTAAAACAAATTTCACAAATTCCTGATGAGTATTCCATGCGTGCAAATAGGAAAACCTTGCGACGTGGATGATCGACGTGATTTCGCGTACAAAAACAGACGTGATACGCAGAGATGGACGAAAACACAGAAACCAGAGTGAGATGGAAAAAAAAAGAGCGAAGGCGCACCCTCCGATTTTTATTTTCGCCCCTCGACCGACCGTTCGTCGCTCGCGCGCTTCTCCCCATTTCGTTCCGGTTTTTTAATTCGCGCGATATTTCCTGGTCGTTCGCATGTTAATTTTCGACGACCAATGACGCGGCAGGCCCGCGAGGCACAGACGTCGATGATATTTCGTGTGTTTCGAGTGCGGGTCGAGAGCAAAATTCCCGATCGACTGAACCAATCCCTCTCCCACTTCGTCTGCCCGCCGCGCCATCACCCCGCACCCCCTTTTTCTCGTCGATATCGATACCAGAATATTGTACCTTATCAACGATACGTTACCATATGCAATATATGCGAAGAAACAAAGAGGGACGGCATTAATAAAGGAGGTATGCGCGATTAATGAAGGGTACATGAAACAATTGCGCAAGGGCTCTCTTTGATCGCAAAGCATTATGTGTTTTATAACGTACAAAGTGTTCTCGAAAAGCAAATATTAGTACTGACGCAAATTACCGCATTCCCGCACATATTAGTTATGAAATAAACAATGTTTTCGTGCGCGGGCATAATCGCTGCATGGCGCAATAGTTTATGCAACCGACCGATGGCGCTAGGCCGAGCCAAATGCAAATTGAATTTTATTCGTTTAATTATTCACGCAGATTCGCATACTGGTTGTCGTGCCATTAATTAAATAATTAATTAGATATTTATTGAACAGTAATTGCTTACGCAGCGAAAGGCTGACGCGGGCGAACTTATTGCCCACTTATTTTTCTATACCATCATTCATTTTCCCTCTCGTTATATAAATATTGATGGAAACTGGATTTCAAAAGAACAATCTGCCAAAATAAATAATAACTGACATTTAATCGAGGAATAAATTCAAGGCAAGCGAGTTGAATACTTCGCTCTCGTTATTATATCATTTAATATATTTCCCTCTGTAATGTATTATGTAATCGTCGTTGATGTAATAGGTCATTAACGTGAAATAATATGTCCGTATGTTCGCTCGAATAGTAGATATTTAAAACAGTAATAATGCGAGAATATAACACTGTAACGAAGACATTGACAGCGGTTAACTGACAATGCAAAGCTGCAAGTAAAAATTACTATAGATCTTTTAAGGAAAACCAATGCTTTATAATCAGCGAGTATATTATGGAAAGACATAAAATCTCAGTGATAGGAATAGAATAGACAATATCGTTAACAATTGAAGAATCCAAATGGCACTTGGACTAGTGTTGGAGATTTCGATGCCTGAATACAATGAATCGGCAGTGAACTCTGACGCCAGGCATTGGAGTCGCTCGTTCCTTGTAATAACTTACATCGGTTATCCTTCTATTAAATTTTAAATTAAAATCTCCGGATTAACAAATAATTATATAATTATATCTATTATGCCGAAAGAATCAACATAATTAAAAATTTCACTTAATTAATAATTAAATCTGACTTAATTACAAGTAAACAAAATTACAAAATTAATAAGCGATGTTTTTTTTATCAAGAATTCTTTATCAAGAATTCGCAAGAATTAATTAAAATATTATTCTTTGTAAGTTAAAATCCAAAGATTTAAAAAATGTTACAAAAATTGATTTTATACACAATAAATGTATCCTTAAAAATATTCATTTGTATATGAAATGTTATATGAAAAATATGTCTATTATTTTATGACAGGTTTTGCCCAATTTACCCTTTTTTAGTAACAGTTTTATGTAACCAATATATATTTATGTACAACAATAGCTTATATTATTATGTACAACAATAGTCATGCGCTGCGCTGGTTGCCGGATACATCGTCAAACCAACATATATTTCAAAGAATTGTGCTTGAGCGTGTTATAAATAATCTGCGCAGCTAAAAAATCACCATGGTTTATGATTAATCCGGCAGTATTTTTTCTCACTGATATATTGCTCTCCAGCAATACACACAATGCGGCTGCATCGCCGAACTGCACCCCGCGAAATGGCCGTATATATCCGCGTGTTTGATTATTCACAGTTATTCCAATAGATTTCGGCTTTTGATTTGACTTTCAAAATTCTATTTTTATCCGTCACTGCCTGTCCATCATTCTTACAAAAAAATTATGGTAACATCGAGTGTGTAACATCGAAAAAAGCTATCGAGAACTTTTTAGAAAATAACAAACCAAATAAAACAGATTTTCATTATATCTTGTATAAAAAAACAATTTAGTGTCTTCAATAAATTGTTTAATCGAATTTAATAGCAATTAAATATTTTGCTTAGAAAAAATATAGTTGCTTTTCTGCTCAATCAAATACTTTTCGGCTTTTTAAATAACAAAATTGCTTGTTTATGTCAACTGTTATTTACAAAGTTGAAGTATATTATGCAAAAATAATCAAATTTTTGGCCATATACACAAAATATTTAATTGCTGTTAAAAAATGTTTTGATGACGCTAAGTTTCTTTTCCTAATGCGATATTATTTCATAAGCGTTCAACTGTATTTTCTTATCTTCTAAGTGATTACCTCATCTTTAAAAAAAATAAATAAATAAATAAAATTAATTTAATACAAATGCGTTTTAAAATGCTTAAGAATCCTGTACTCCTTGAATTTATTTTTAATATTTTCTTAATGTCGTATATCTTTTTAATTTTACACGCAAGAATCTCGCTCACGGATATTTCCATAAAACGCAGCGATAGCAATTAACTTTGCAATTTGGAGTGAGAAAAAATTTTACTTCACGATTTGCAATTCAAATAGTTTACACAGTGGAAGCGGAACGATGGCATTGATCGGAATGAAGAGAGAGAAAAAGAGCGGACTGCGAGACCTTGGGAAAAGTCGAGTGTCTAAATAAAAGAGCATCTTATTTGTCACCTGTGCATAGTCATTGCATTCTTGCGGGAAGAGAAAGCCCATCGAACAAAGTTGGCCGACATACGCCACTGGGTTGCTTTCTTTATAACATAAATTCGACGTGTCCAAATATCCCATAAAGGAAGAAACGACAGAAAATAAAGGACTACTTCATGCGCGTAAATATGGTGAAAGTGAGTAAAAGCGTGATCATACCTTTCCACTAATAAAAAAAAAAAGTGATTCGAAGTTTATGATTTATATTTGAAATTATATATTATACCAACGCCTCATTTTGTTGATCCAGATAAAAGTGAGAGTAAAAGATTTTTGAACGATCGTGAAAGTCGACGGACAAGATTGGGAAAAGGAACGGAGCCAAAGAGGAAGAGAGGCGAGAGGAAATGGCAAAGAGAACAGAGAGAAATGATGGGGTCGTTCATTGTCGACTGGTGTTGCCACTGCTGTTCTACCGGCTTAATCGCATTCAAACGTTTACGAGCCACGTCGAAGCCCGTTTCCCTACTCGCCAAATACGTGTTCCTCTGATTTTATCCGATGTTACCACCCCGAACTCTCCCAGTGCTGTCTACCACCCCCGTTTTGTGCATACACGCTTCGCGAGAACGCATCGAGTGCATCTCTTCAGCACCGCACGATTCGCCCGTTTATGCCGTATACACTCGACTGCTGCATCAGAGAGAAGAGAGAGAGAGAGAGAGAGAGAGAGAGAGAGAATGTATATGTATTCTGGACCAATGGATATCTATTTGCTTATCAAAGGATATCCAAATATGGCAACTCGTTTCGTTTTCAAACGGCACCGCTCTGCGCTGTTGCATTTTCCACCTCGATCTTTTCCTCTCTTTACCTTGCAAATCCAAACTCTTTCCCTTTTGCCTCTTCCTTTTTTTTTTTTTAAATGCATGTTGAAACAAATATCGCTACGAATTCGTCAGCGATTAAGCTATCGATATTGCATTCTGCCATTACAGGTGCGGTGGCTGTGTGTTGCCTGCACGGTTATCTAACTGGAAATAAATCCGACGTGGTCCGATGAAATGCAACGAAACGATATAATAATCGATCCTAAATGGTGCACTTTGCGCAGTCAGTAAATAAATCTCCGTGTGCGATGAGCGTAGATTTAACAGCCTCTCTAATTAGATTACGCGGTAAACAGAGATTTCATAGAGCTTAACCAAAAGATATTATTGACAACTACGTTGATTCATACATAAAGTTAGAAAAGAAAGGAGCCTCCTCCCCCGCACTAATCTTATGGAAATTGAATTTTGATCAAATTGCCTGAAAATTTGATATGTTGTAGATCTTGTCGTCCTGATAAAAAGTCTCCACGGGCACGACCCCCTGTAATGAACCGTTTGACCTCTACGAGGTATCATTTTTCAAAACGAGCTAATACTACAATATTTTATTTTCGACGAGTATAGTGCATTTCTACGTTATTTGTTCTTTCTGTGCATATTTTTAAGTAAAAGAATTACAAGGATAATATTGACTTAATTGTTTCTCACAAAAGAACTACAAGAATATCGAAGTCGATGACCAGATTTTTGAGATTTAAGTCAATGCTGTGTTGCTTCATGTCTAAGGCGCGGAATTTTTGGCACGATTATGAGGCGCATACGAAGAACCTCTGTGTGTTTTGTTTATATTGAGACCATGTGCCAGTCAAATTATTGCTAGCTCATTTCAGTGAACATCTGGCTTGTACGCAGCGAATCTTTGTAGCTTGAACTTCTGCGACCTATTAAGTCTGTTCGCGTTGCACTTTTTGCACTCGGCATCTTGGCTTTCTCTCTTTTCAAAGTCAAATATATTTATCTCATGTCTATCTCATTTTAAATGCAAAATATTCGAGGATTTCATGCAATACACGAACAGACCTTTAATTCTTTTCAGAGCTACTCTTTAAATCTGGTGTTTTTACAATGGTGACTTTTACAAACAATTCTTTTTAGAGCTATTTTTCACAATAGTTGTTTTCATAACTATTCATGCTATTAGTTCTTAACAATTAAATATTTCTTTCCTGTGAGAAAATTATATTTTTTTAATAATAAAAATTTATTTTTCTATTGAATCTTGTAATACAAAACTCACAATAATCAAATGCATCCCGATTTATGAGAAACAATCTGAATTTAATATTATCCTTATAACTTTTTATTTAAAAATATACACAGAAAGTGCAAATAATGATGTAGGAATGTACTGTACACAAAAATAAGAAATTGTAGTATTAGTCCAGTAGTTTCGAAAAGTGACGCCCCGTGCACGTCAAATGATTCATTATAAGGAGTAATGCCTATGAAGACTTTTTATCAGGACGAAAATCTACAACATATCAAATTTTCAAGCAATTCGATCGAAATTCAATTTCCATAAGGTTTGTGCGGGGTCCTTTACAATGAGCAATAAATAATTTTTTTATTGCATGAGCAATTTTCTAAATGTCAACAAAGTTTCGCAATTGCATCAGCAAACTAATTTAATTTACAGAGAAACGTATTCGGTCGAAATTACGTCTCATCTATCTGCGAGTCGGAATGATTAACTGATTGCTCGCCGACCAATCGGTTAAGAGAGTATTCATGTTAAAATCTACATAACTAAGGTAGTCCCGTGCGAATAAATGCATTCGTGTCCAGTACAGGCGAATTTCGAGCCCGCATGATCCAAATGCAAGTCCTTGGAATCTACGGTTGCTTGGATGTTCTATAACTTCGACAAGAAGGGAGATGCAGAGGTTATCGCCTAAGTCGGAGCTAACGCCGATGCTCTGAGTATTTGCACGGATGGAATAAGAAATTCAAACGAAAGAATACAAAAACATAATGAAATATAATATATATAAGTATAGAATTATATAAAAGATACCGATTGTTCGGATATACAAAAATATTTGGAATTTAAATTCTTTTTTAAAATTCTTGCTGACAATAAGGTAATAAAAGTATTTGATATTTATATAATAATTGCAAAATAATTATAATATAAAGAAGCTCCATTTTTATAATTACTATAATGTTAGTAATAGTAATTTATTTATAGTTCTATTCTCTAAAATCTTTAGAGAATAGAAAGAGTTGAATCTAATTCTAAAGAATGGCAAAAAACAATTGTAATAGTTGAAAATGAGGCTTAATTGTCAATTTGTAATGTAAGAGTAAGATTTTTCACTTTTTAGAGTTCTTAGAGTATTCCACTCGAAAGATTTTAAAAAATATCAAAAAAATATATATATAGTTGACATAAAAAAAAGATTAAATTATAGTAATTACATGTATTTTATATCTAAGTGTGTAATTGCACTTCAGATACTAATAACTCCGTAGACCTTTAATAATATATACGTAACAGATCAGACTTACTTAATTTACTAATTTATTTATCAATTAAATGTTAAATGATCACATTTCGAAAATGTCATTGACTAGAAAAATAAACGCGTTTCGCGTTTCTCTCCTGATTCTTGCAATAACGAGTATCCTCTTTTTCTTACAAACTCGTCAAGTGTTTATTAGGGTGTCTATTATAAAGAGTTGTCGAATGTGTACTGATCGCCTAAATCATACTTCATCAATATTTTATGTTATTAATTAATATCGAACATTTAGTGCACAACAATAATATAAAATACATAAGAAATAAATAATAGATAAAAATATAATAACTTATCTTGTTTTATGGACGTTAGCAGCGTTTTAAAAAATCAAGTACATTTAATATTAATTTTTAATATCAACTTAGCTGATAATAATACGATCATCAAATTTTATTATAAATTTGTATATTTTTATAAAAGAAGATTTATTGAAAAATATTTTATATTCTACTGTATTTATATTATACTGTATA
>NW_017259206.1:2886351-2887447 GCF_001594045.1 Atta colombica
ATTCAAGCCAATTTTATTTGTCTTTTCATTATTGTTATTTAATAATTATAAAATATTTGATTTTCTTCAATGAATTATTAAAATTAAATATTAATTATCAGGTATTAAGTATTAATTATCAGTTAATGCTTTCTTTTATTAATTTTATTTATTTTTAAATATTTTCATTCATAAAGTTAATACTTTCAAAGGAAATACGATAAAAGATACTTACGAGTTAAGCGACCGGTTGCATTGTTAGAAAAAAAGACTAATAACAAATTAATTCATTATTGGTGGAAAATTAAACATGTAATAATAAGCGAAATCAAGCTACAATTTCTAATGTTCATTTGTGTACGGAACAATGCCAAATGGAAAATATAATAAAAAATAGATTAAGTGGCACGCATTTCGGCAACTCTCCCTTATATTTTCTCACTTTAACTCTCACATGTTTGTCTACTATCAGTCCTCTCTTTTTCTCCCTCTCCTCATTTACATTCTCCCTCCCCGTTTGACAGACTCTCGTGAATTCAGCGGCGGGTGCGAGATGATGATAGCGCGGGCAGATTGCAGTGATATATCGAACAGATACCTTATGGTACCGTCGAGCTTTTCCGATGCGGATAGTTATTATTTCGTTACATTGCAAAGGATTATTTTATCCGCAGCACTACACTTGTCTATGAATGATATAACGCGCAAGTGGCGCCGATATTAATTTTTTCGACGCTCTAATTGATTACAATTGTTCGCGCGGATGAAGAGGAAAATATTTGTCACTACTGCTTTAATATTATTTTATACATATAAAAAAATAACAAGTAGATCAAAAGAGAGGGAATGTGTGAAAATGTGTGAAAATTAGAATTCCTAATTTTCGAAATCTGAGATTAGTTCGAAAGTTTAATCTTTACAATGCCTTTTGTTTTATACAAACTTGCATCACTCTGAGTGTCTTAAAAAATGACATTTGTTTCACAAGTACTTTGATAAAAAAATGCAACGCAAATTTCTAGAATAATTTCTTATAAACACACACACACACACACACACACACACACACACACACACACACACACACACACACACACACACACACACACACACACAC
>NW_017259206.1:2887547-2900248 GCF_001594045.1 Atta colombica
GCACGCACGCACGCACGCACGCACGCACGCACGCACAGTAAAAAATAAAATATTAATTTTAACTTAAAGACATATAATAAAATATTAATTTTAACATTTTTGCATGTCTCAAAAAGTTCACGCCTTTAAGTTAAAATTTTATTTTTTACAGTATATATACATATACTAAAGATTAGAAACTCCATAACTTTGCAGAAAATTGAATTTCTGTAGATTCCGTTTAATCTAGCATGTATCTTTTACAGGGTGCGGTAGCATTATCGATTTTTTCAGGGACTAACCTGACGTAGATCTGATAACTTTTATTATGCTCATATCCTCGTTGTTTCCAATGGATCTACTGCCGAGTCACTTGTAATTTTAATGACTAACGCTCGGATATTTCGTTGAGCAGAAAATGATGATCGATGAAGCGTTTCGAAGGACTTGGCAATAACAATCGCAAACACACTCGCTTTATGAAGTTCTAGAAAAAATTGTTCAAAAAATATGATTTGCCCCGAGCGTGGGAAAGTGGAGGGTTATAAATTTAATGTTGAGTATTCTCTGTCCCCTTCTGTGTAGTACATATTATATGTTTTCATCACATTGCGAGCACTCAGCCGCGTGTCGATGGAAAACATAAATCCATATTCAGCCAGATTACACGCGCGGCTCTCGTTTATACATTTGCGACTCCGAGAGATATAATTCTGCATATTCCGGCCTGTCTCCTCCATTAAGTCTCCTCTTTTTTTCATTTTTAATCCTATGGTTCGTAATGTATTTATACGCGGATAAAAAAGCGGAAAATGAATCGTGTACTGTAAGAAGGCAAACGTATACGCGAACTATTTCTTCCACACCAGATCAAATGAAACTTTCGAGAGGTTTCCAATTTTCCAATTCAATATGCAAAATGCATCCACGTCCGGTTATCTTGCCTTCAACAAATTCCTATTAGGGCAAAAATTCATAGATTTTTTTGTTGAGTCCATTGAATCGCTGCTTATGAACGATTTCACGTGTATTCACAAGTGTTATAATGTTTTCGCAAATATTTGTGCAATTTCTATCGTTCCTGGAAAATAACGTAGCCTAATATAATACTATATGTCGAATCAAATATCACGATTTCAAAAACGTAGCTCTTTCATCGATTGTTTTCATTAGATTATTCTTCATTTTGTCGGTATTTTTTCCCTGTGCCATTCCCATTCGACAATCGTATCGCGCGCGTTCCATAGTTTAATTTCGAAAAATATACATATGCCAAGTGTTGCGTATGTTATTTTATGACAATTAAAACCCATGTCGTGCAAAAATGTTTGCTCTTTTTCCTTGTTTTGCATTTGCAGAGAGGACAATCAAAAAAATTCTATTATTTTACTATTTTTCAACAAATATTAAAAAAAAAAAAAAAAAAAATTCTATACGGAACGTAATGCAGTTACACGAATTGATCTCGTAATACCCACGCAATTATTATTACTGTTAAATGTATTTCTATAATCGATAATGGCGTGTCGCGGTAGAAAATTTGAAGTACGTAGAACGCGGCAAGTTAATCGATCTTACGGCTATGCGGATCTATAAATTACGATGCGAAATGCAAAATTGAAAATTACAGTGGTGATGGAGAATCGTGCACGAAGCGTTTTGCCGTTTCTATGCACGTATGTGCATAGATACTGGTCTCCTTCTTGTTTCTAGCGTACATATGCATACGTGTCTGGTTTCAATTGTATGTATCGCGTGCTGAATGAAGCGATAGCGAACAAGAATCGGAGAGGAGAGAATGGCGGAATTAAAAAGGAGATACAATAAGCGGAACGTACTGCAACGTGGACGCGTTGTTATACGGATTATCCTTAAAATTCACAAAATGAAAAGAGAGAGAGAGAGAGAGAGAGAGAGAGAGAGAGAGAGAGAAACGAGAGAAACTACATAGAAATAATGCTTATCTCATATATCGCGCTCTGCACCCTCCAATTTCAAGCATATTTCACGTTAAGAACGCCACGTCGACTATATAAGTAATTGGAAATTTTTTGTTACATATTTGTTACGTTTTTGTAATTATAAATGAACGAAGAAAAAATGTAGTATACGATATATGTATAAATTCGTCCTTCAGTATGAATCTACATTGATATTCAAATTCAACTGAAAATCTCACGGAAAGATTTTACTGAAGATTATCTAAAAATTTTGCTAAATACAAATCTGAAAATAATTTTGATAGATAATTAAAATAATTATATAGGACACTCAAGCGTAATGGGCAACAAAAAGTTTTCTAACAAATCTAGCAGTTGGTGCATTCTAATTATTTTAATCTATTGTAATAAAATTATTTTTACATGTGTATTTAAACACATGGAAAGAACGGTTTTTCTAAAGTATCTGAAAATAATTTTGTCAGACTTTCGAAATAATTGTATTTGGATACTCAAGCTGATTATTAAAATATAAAAATTTTTTTACAACATTATTATCATGCTTGAGTTCCCTACAGTTATTTTGATGATCGAACAAAATTATTTTTAGATTTGTATCTAGCAAAATTTTTAGATAGTCAGCAAAATCGTTCTTTTAGTGTAGCTAAATTTAAATATTTTAACAAAATTATTCTTTCCTACACGGAGAGAATTATCTCTTAAAATTTATCCAAATATAGTAGTTGTGATAACAACACAATATTTTAAAGATTTTTATTATGCACTTTAGTAAAATTAATCAAATTTATTTTATGTATTATTGTAGTTTTATTAATGAATGAGAGAAATTTCCATAAAATGGAAATTTCTCTCATTCTTCGAAATACAATGCTGTCTCAGAATTACGACATTTTCAGGGTAAACTCTAAAAAAAAATTCTCTCCGTATAATACTTTTACTTTGTTTATTGTGTTATTTATTATTATTCCTCAAATTTAATTGGTATTCCATCCCATTGTTTGATGCCTTCATTTTTACACTTATTACTTTTTTATTAACACTGACATTAGATTTGAATTTTGGCGATTTTCATTTATAGGATGTTATAGCTGATATATTTTCCAAGAGTTCTGCATAAATTTAAAGTATTCACAAATGTGAATTATAGAATTTCGAAACAGGCTACAAGTATAATTAGTACAAGGTATATGAAAACGCAGAATTTATCTATCTTTATTTCCTGGTGACAATCTGACCGCAAGGTCGGGAAGATTTGAATCAGTGGCATATCGGGAATTTCGAGATAAAAGTTTCTTGCGTGAAGTGGCGCGCAAGTCGGAATGGTCGAAGAATGACGGACGGCTAATTACAGGATACCAGCTAAAGCTTGTGAGATACCCAGGGATTTAGCCGGCGGCCGCATTGGGAGGAAAGTCGTAATTATCGTTGAATAAATGCAGCACTTGTAAATGAGACCTTTCTTCGCCTGCCAGAACTTATTCGAACGCGCCCCGTCGCGAGCAATCTCGCAACTCAATCATCATCCTCTTTACACGACGAGGTCAATAATATTATCGGGAGATTACGACTTATTAGTTCGAATTCGAGAAAAATGAAATTTCAGAAATAATCAATTACATAATCGCGAATTTAAATTCTCCCAAATTATTGTTCCCTTTTTCATCTTTATCATGGATTATCTACTTTCCAATTTTTTTTCCTTGCAGATCACGGAATAGTTACTTTGGATCCGCGACAAAGTTAATCTTCCATCTGCAATTTGGATGATTTTTTTAGCACAAGCAAAATTTTGCTCTCAAATTTCTCCAAAAGAGAGGTTGGAGTCAAGTTGATCCTCCTAAAATATCTCGTTCAAAAACTATTTGTACAATGTAATAGCGATATTGAAAAATAATCCCGAATTTTTTCACATTTTTTGAAAGCCTAGAATTACGTTAAAAAAAAAAAAAAAAAACTTGAGCTGAACAGAGGGAATAAAAATATAATTGTAGACGGAGGATTAAACATCGGTCTCGTTTTTTTTCGAATCTCGTATTTCGCGAACTTTTCCGAATCAGTGAAAAAAATTTCTAGCTAAAAAACGAAAATTGGACGCGATGTTTGTAGAACTGTTAGAAACAGCAATAACCACCACCAATGTTTCATCTAAAATATCCGTCGTGTTATACACAGAAAAATTACAGCCTCGCAGCTTCGAGAAATTCTTACTTGCTCATGGCTCCTTTGACGTTGAATAAACGCCTAGGGAGGTATATCGCAAGAATTCCTTTTTTCCTACAAAAGGAGAGGAAGAACAAGTTTCCGGAGCAACACTGCCAAATGTGTTGATAAATCACTATCGTCGAGTTTCACGCCGCGTGAACGGATATGCTCGCAAACACGCCCCTCTGTTCTTCACCATGATTGCTGTAAACGTAACGGGTAAATGGTTAGTTGTCAAGAAGAAGGTAGAGAAACGAGCGACGGGATGAGATCGCAAGCGCATTACAGGCTGTGCCTTAAGAACGACAGGGTTTGCCAAGAAGTTAGCTGAATCCTCTTAGTCTGGATCGTAAGGTCGCGCTACCGTCTTGGAGGGATGACAGACGGTTAATTAGTGAGACACCGCGTTTCGGGACGAAGAGGAATCCTGGGGAGATTTCAGCTCGGGTGACTCTCTCCACCTCGTTGCTGGTCTAATGTAATCTTAATATGAATAAATACCCTCAAGCCGCAGTCGCGCGACGAAATTCGTGAACGCCGAACAAACATCGCTTGGCTTGCGGACTAACAATAAGACGCGGACGACCGCAGCCGCCAGAGCGACGAGACGACACGACGTGAGAAAATGTCCCGAATGTATCATCACGTTTCTCTTTTTCTTCTTCCTCCTTGTTTCTCAGGTTCTTTATCAAGGTTGTCACAAATTTCTCATCCTAAAATTCCATAACTCTTTCCTGGTTTCCAAATAAAATTTCCCTGACTTCAGTAATATTTAAAAATTTTTTGTATTTTCATCTTGATTTCAAAATCGTTAAATATTTTGTTGAGATCAATTCAACATAGCAATGTAAATTATCGATGTCGGCAACATCGCTTGCATTTTTAATTGTTAAATTGGCACACGGAGAGAATTTTCTTTTAAAATTTATCATGAAAATATAGTGATACAATACAATTTTTTAAAGTTAAAATTTTTATCATGCATTTCAGTAAAATTGATCAAACTTATTTTATACTTTATTGTAGTTTTATTAATAAATGAGAGAGATTTACATTAAAATTTTTCGAAATATGTTGTCCCATGTCATATTTTTAGGATAAATTCTAAGAAAAGTTCTCTCCATAGTTTTGCAAAACTACGTATGATGTATATTGAACTTCTTTATAGCTAAAAATTTTAGGTTTTCAGAAAATTTTGCAAAACTCTAATTTTGTCTAATTTTCCTGACGATCGTTATCATTTTTCTTGACAATTTCCTGATTTCCAGTTCTGTGGAAACCCTATTTGTAATCGAGTATATATTTGTGCTCTCGAAAAACATCGTTTAGTTTGTCAATTTATTTTACGAGACAAGAAACGGCAGTTTCGCGCGCTCCCGACGCGACACGATTTCGCAGTGCATTACGTGTGGATTAAATTTTCGTGTCGCTATTTTCATCGCGATCGCGCGCATCAAATGTGTACCTTCTTTTCAGGACAAGGAAGTAATTGTGCGTACGGCGCTTGCATTCGTGTGACTCCTCATTTCCCTCTTCTGTGCGCGCGTTTCCACTTCAATAAACTCGGTCTACATCGATGATGCATTCTAAAACGTTCGTTTACGGAGGAACTAGCAGCGAATCGAATTATTCACCCGTTGCATTACGTGCAACACAAATGATAAAAAGCGAAGAGGATGATTGAAAGGCTGAAAAATCCGACGAAGGCTTGTATTTTAAATCTTCGACTTCTCCGATTTGTGAAATTTCACTTTGACATTTAATTGATATTTAAAGTCAGCAGCGAACATAAATATTCGTAAGCTACTATCTATATTTTATCGTTATTTAATTAGTAAAATAATCACTCATATACATCATACATAAACAGCTTTGACCATAAAAATATATTCTTCATTGCATATTTTTTTGGAAAAAATTTGGATAATAAAAGCAAAGAATTAACAAAATATTATATATAAAATTGTTATAAAAACAAATATTGTTTTATTTTTACATAAATAATCTGTCACACAAATATTGTTTTCCATAAAAAACTGTTAAAAAAAAAGCAATGATAACTCAATTGAGTGAATTAAATAATAAATTTTATTATTTTTAACTTCTATGTGTGTCAAAATGTACATCAATCTATTTCTGTAGTTTCAAAGTAAATAACGTCCATATTAACATGTATTTAAATAATATATTAGTAAATAATATATTAAATTTGAGTTAAATTTAATATATTTTCTTAAGTTAAATTGTTTAATTGCATTGTTTTAGTTATACCAACGATATATTGAGTAGAAAGACATAAAAAAATGGTGGAGACATAAAAAAATAGTGGAGACATATAAAAATGATTAAAAGTAATTCAAATTGGATTTTTTCTATAACAAAGTTTCATAAATTTTTTTTCATAAAAAAATTAATCTAGATTCTAGAAATCTAGTTCAAAATTAATAAGATAAATAAGATTAATAGTATTCTAAATCAATTTAATGCTATTGTAATAAACAGAAGAGATCTATTCAATTTCAATAAATATAATTTAAAATTTCATTTGAAATAATAGTAGTAATTCTCTTATTAAATAAATAAGGGGCAAAAAAAACTTGATTCAAATTATGAATTTAACAGTAAACTGTTTTTTAATTTATTTGTTCTTAAATATAGTTTAATTTGTGGGGATGTTTCATGCTTGTACGACTATGGCTGTATAATAGTTGCTAAGTATAGAAGCGAGTTTTAACAGACGTGCTAAAATCCATCGACACGCGGAAGTATCGAAAGATTACGTTCGTCTCTTAAAAAAAAAAAAACCTACAAGCATTACAAAATGCATATCGAAATGGCGTTCATTACAATGCCGGAAGCGGATATTTTCTTGTGGTAGGAACTGGAGAATAAAATACACACGTATATATGTCCTTCTTTTATATGCCATTTCTAGCCAGGACAACACCTAATGGAGAGAACATTAATAATTGTCGCGAGTTACCAAAGCGGATTTGCCTTTCCCGGACGAATCGGCACGTCGAACGGGGGAAACGATCAAATACTCGAAATATTCAGACGGAATATCTGCGCTGGCCGATCGCCGATCGTGATGTGCCAGCGCTAAACCAATTCGAAAATCCCGAAAATAATTCATTATATCATTCGAAAGAAAGCTTCGGAAATGCGCGTGGAATCGCATGCGTACGGTTATTACAAATTGCACGATGTTTTTTAACACGCGATGCTTGTCTCGATATTTCACATACAGCGCACAAGCCGATTAACAGATAGATTTTAATTCCTTCATTTCTCTCTTTTTATTGATTAACTGTGTATCCGAATAAACGAAATTTGTGAGGGAGACTCTCGATATAGAAAAGTTCTATTTTCGTAACTTCGGAGAATCGATAGGTCGCGCCTGCAATGAAGCCACCGTTATCGGTTGCGCTTGCCCAGACAGGTTGTTGATAGGTTGTTTATCGCGCATTTAACGGATAAACAATGAATTGGCGTAAATGCAGGAAACAGAGGATGGACAAGGAAGAATGCACGGCGCATGGAAACGCCGCTAAAGAGAGCAAAGCCATCGACGATTGGAGAACGTTAGCCGGTCGCGCAGGGTATCACCATGTCGCGGAATCGTGCTGTACAACAAATCCCATACATATTTAATCAGTCAGAATTATGGCTCGTCGTGTAGCAGTTTTAACGGATCATACACATCCTCTTCGCCAAGAGAAAAAAGACACGGAAAGAACGGTTTTGCTTGAAGTATTTAAAAATTTAATTGGATATAGATTTGAAAATAATTTTGTTGGATTGTGGAAATACTTATGTAGTTCAAGCCGCTTGCTAGAACGTCAAAACATTTTGCTTATCGTATTTAAGTTTTCTACACAACTGAAGATGCGACAAAATTATTTTTAGATTTATATCTATCTACCTAAATTCTTATTGTTAGATATCTCAGCAAAATCGTTCTTTCTGTAAAAACGCAAATTAGAGATTCTCAAGGAAGAGGGTACCATACGTTTAGTCCGAATGAAATAAATGTACAAGACAGAATGAGAGATAAGCGGATCTTATTTTAATTTAATGCATAATCTATATGTCATTCTATCTTAAGCAGTCCTGAAAAATATGGCGGACCAGAAGTTGTCTAAACGATGTCCAATTTCTTATTTAAGAAACTCATAGCGCGAATAAAAATTTCTTGCGAAAAACGTAATAAAAAAAACGAGAGAAAAAACACGAGCTGAGCTAATTCTCGAATTTGATCGCCAAGTATAGAAAACTCCCAAAATATTAGAGTTCCGAGCGACAAGGAGGAGAGGTTTCGAGATCGCGAAACCCATCGACGCTTTCTGGAGCACGGAATACGGAGTGTTCCCCGGAGTTTCATCGAGCGTTCCATTAAAGCGACCGCAGAAAGATTAAGATACCCGAGAGCTTCGCGAAGCCAGCGAGGAATCTTCGTACACCACGCCAAGCAAGTCGGACATAAATAATTTATTCGCGTGCACTCATAGTAACGTAATTATGTATCGCGAAATGGCCGTCGAGGAGTCCGTTGACGTCGACCAATTATATTACATTGCCCACGGGACGTGGTGCAGCCTCTTATTCGAGAATCATAGCACGCCTCGCACGAAAAATGAACGACGTGCTTCCCTGTGTACTTAATTTCGCGGTTGCGAAACCAGGACGGATATATGATCGCGTCGAGCTTCCGTAACCCGCGCCGCTCAGTTTCAGACTCGGCTGTCGGCGAATATCTCTCTCTGTTGAGTCTTTTAATTTTCATTTTTAATTAGTAAATCCAGCGAACCGTTTAGGGATCTCTTCCGCCATTGGCCGTTTCTCGGTTCGTTCGCCCTCCGGTGTTTTGCCATAAAAACGAGAGCATCGTCGCGTCCGACAGCTTCGAAAAACGCCCTGCTTGTATATCGGTCCGTATTATTCTGTCAGAAATGAAAAAAAAAAGAAAAAAAAAAAGGAATACAAACAACGGATGGCGCGCGGGACCGATAAAACATGATTTCTCCCGCGCGATGGCTCTGGTAAACGCGCCAGAAACTGTCGGATTTTCGGCATTTTTTTTGTCCGCGATTCTCATAAAGTACATCGATCCCGGCTTAAAACAATATATTTTGAACAAAGCTAGAAACCGTGCGCGCAATCGACGAACAAAACGTTCCGAGAAATTAATTGCTAGGATATAGGTTGATTCTTCAGATATTTATTCACTGAACTAATAGTTTAATTTTTCTGGTTGCTTCGATAACACAAATTATATCTTACCTCTTAAGTTATACATTTTTTCATACCTACGGTGAAGGACTCACTCGTTTCTATCAATGAGATTAACTTTAATCTCGGTTCAACTTACTTTTCATTTTTTTTCCTAATTCTTAGAATTAAAAGGAAGATAGAGAGTTGAACTGAGATTAAAATTAAGCTTCATACGTAGAAACAAGTGTTAACCGGCAAAAATATCAATGGGCAAAGTTTAAGCTTTTCCAATAAAATATTCATAAGATATTCGAGTAAGCGCAGCTTCCAGTTCATTGGACTAGAGCCAATAATACGTAACGTTGAAACGAACGGTGTTAAGGATAATTCCGATGCTTTTACATCAGTTTCCATATATAAGTTATTTATATTACATATACCATATATAAGTTTTCATATACAAGAAATTTCAGATACCTAAACTCTCAGTTTGCTTCAATCTGCTTCGACAACCGCAAATTAATCATAATATGCAAGTGATACAGCGCACTCCTACTTGAGAAATATCTTATATAATAACACTTGCTCACTTACGATAAACAAAAATGATCTAATAGTTATATAAATTTCCTCGTGGCCGATGAAGCGTATATATACGAAATTTATCAACGATGTTTTCTCGCGGTGCAATCTAGTTCGTTGAAATTTACGAGAAAGATGTAATCCGATGGTGGTGACTACTGTCACGCACGAGAAAAGCGAAAAAGAAAAAGAAAGAGAACGTATGTGATATTGTGACATCTTGCGTACTGGTGTTGTATTGGTCCAAAACTGTACGTAAATACAATAAAATATTCGTGATAAAAGATTGAGATGAGTTAGTCAGATTGTTTTTTGATTTTCAATAATAACAATTCAATAAAAATATTATAGACAGAGGCTTTCGGTTACCAATCAGCCTTAACTGAAATGGTCAACTGATTTATCAATGAAGACTCTCACCTCATTACAGACATGATCATAAAATACATGAATACAATGTTTTTAACATCATTTTGCTGAGAATGGCCGAAATTATGAGCCGAACGTTCAAAACATTTAAGTTATTGCAATTAATAAAATATTCATTGAATTAATAAAAATTGATCCAGTGAATGCTCATAATGATTTAAGTTAAATTATTACTTTAGTTAAACTATTACTACTATTCATTGCAAGAATGAATATGTAGTTAAATAAATAAGTTCAGTTATTGTATCAATGAATTAACTGACATTAAGTCGGACATTGATTAAGGATTATTCATTGGATCAAAAATGACCAAAATTTTTTTCAATATGTGCGTCCTTCGATTTGCTCGTAGATACGCAATAAATTCGTCATAGAAAGAACACCCAAGGTTTACTCCAGTTAATTAGACTTTTGCATTCTCACGTTCCGAAAATAGCAGCGATCAATGCGCTTGTGTCATCGTGCAATAACGAGTTCGCTTCACGGAGGAGAGAAAGGTGGAAGAGAATTCCTCCTCGATACCTGCGACCGGATCCGACGTGCTCCGGTGTCAAGGAAAAAGTTCCGCCTTGTCATCAGATAACTCTCCACGAGCGAGAAGTTAAGAGGCGTGCGCTCCGAGCACGAGGCGCAGCGAAGGCAAAATTGTTCAAACTTTTAATTGGCACGTGGAGAGAAGGCGAGACGTCGGACGATATAGCATACATAAGCGAAGGAATGACGATTTCCGTCATTCCTGTCGCACCGGAGACGAACGCGGATAATTCCACGCGGATGGCTGAACACGCGTCGAGATACTAACTTCGTAAAAACTCCTGGGCGCACGTAATGAGAGTGCCACGATAATGAGCGTATGCAAGTTGCACGCACATTCACTTTCGCATGCGGTCGTGCGATAATGACTTTCGAGCCGTGAAACGTGGCATCGTCCATCAATTGCACAAGAGTGGCAGATGCTAAGCCAGTGCAAAAACCTGATCAGCCGTAATGCGGGCGAATATTTTTGCACTTTCGCGGTAACGAGATTGAGATGAGAAAGGGTACATTACGTCAGTAGAAAAACAACCTGTGTGGTCAGACGCGGCAAGTGGCGGTTAGACACCTGGCCCACGTAAATGCATTGACGGCCGGGCCAACTAAATTCGATTTAGCAATGCTGTTCTTTTCTAATGGCAAATTATCGGCAAACATGCATTGACTCTGTACTAGTGCTGCTCTGACATGCGAATGCAAGAATCACTTTGATGTTATGCCAAATTGCACTGTCAGAAACATCAGTGCAACATTTTCTGAATTCGGTTCAGTTCGGTTGACCCGAATATAAATTCAACACTACTAAGTCAGTTTTCTCATTTCCCGAATACGATAATCTTAACGCAATACAGTGTGCATAAGCCGATTGTGTAGCACTGAAAAAGTTCGCAGTCTGCCGAATGCGCTATAAATTACAAATATAGTAATGCGCGAAAATTCTGAATGAAACGATGTTTTCAAATATAACTTGTATGCGTTCTATTTACATTCGATTATTAAAAAATAATATTAAAAAATAAATGAATTTTAATACTTATTTGAATATTGTATAGCCAACTAAACATTTGGTTGGTTATGCCAACTAAATAATGTATTGCCAACTAAACATTTACTTACAGTAAAATACAATAAAATATTTACACAACAAAAAAATTATTGTTAAATAAAATTAATAGTTTTTATAAAATAAATATCTTTATATTTAATAAATATTTAATTAGTACTATTCAAAGATTATAAAATTTACTAAAATTTAGAATATTTTTTAGTGCATGAACAGAGAAAAAAAATGTAAATTTTTATATATTACATTGTACAATTTCAATATTAACGTAATTTTTAACTCTTATATATAATTATATTTTAACTTTTTACGTAATTTTTAATTCTTAATAACTTTATTAGAACGCAATCACTTGTTAACCAAAAAGGCAAGCAACTTCTTTGTACGATGTTTGCTTTTTTCACTTTCCGACTGGATAGAAAATATTCTTTATTATTGTAATTATATATTTGTGTTAATTATATATTTGCTGAAGATGGCTAAAACCAATAGCCGAAACGTTCAAACTAACACCTTTTAATTTATTTACATTATACTATTAATAATTATATAAGTATAGATTGCGCTCCTCTTACCGCACTGACTCCAAAGTAACTCCCTTAAATCTGTATTATATTTTTACAGTTATTAGGAGTCCTATTTTATATTGTCCTATTCAATATATATATTTTTGATTCTAAAATGTCATTATATTTTTACAGATCTAAGACAGAAAAAAAGCGGGGGGGGGGGGGGGG
>NW_017259206.1:2900348-2902742 GCF_001594045.1 Atta colombica
CGATAGATCGAAGAGGAATTAAGAAATCTTAAATCGCGTCCGAAAGTGAGAGGCGGAAGGAGAGATATAGTTACTCGTAGTTACATTCACATCGACGTATGGAGCGTCGAGCTCGCAGAGATCGGACAGCTTGTACCATGGCGATTAAATTAGGTTTCGGAGTTGCAGCGAGTGGCGTGTTCCTTAAGGCTGTTGTCTATCATCTTCCTCGAGAATCAAACTTCGTTCAACCGCAGGGATGAAGCACCGTTGATTAAACATATATGCGAGGAGTATACAGCATATAAGTAAATTTCAAGTTAAATATACAGCTATGTAACGTAGGCAGATGTAAATGAATACGTATTCGCTGGTGAAATCTTTATGCCAGCGCGATTTAATTAGTGCTTATAAGAAACTGCGTGCATAATTTTGAATTGTAATTCGCGTTTCATCACGCCATCAATTTCTATTTTCTGTACATATCGAATTGTTTCTGACTCTTCCTAATTTCTCTAATTTCCCTAACAATCCATTCATATTATAGTTTCCAGCAATTTATCGGATTTTTTCTACTTACAAGAAAATTTCGCAAAGTGTTAAATTTTTACATTGTATGTATATAGATTATGTAAATAGATGAATTTTACATTTAATAAATAATTAGAAAATACCAATTAGAATAAAAAAAATTGTTTTAAGAATTAAAATTACCCCTTACAACTAAAACGGATTTTTAGCTTTTTTCGTTACTTCTCGAAAATTATTCAAGAGATATTAATATTTTATACAGAAGTTTTATAATAAAATTATATATTTTATTCTATTCAACGTTAATAATATTTTTAAACAATTTTGAAAATAATCATTTTTCAAAAATATTATTAATAGTAGACAAATAGAATTTTATTATGAAACTTTTATATAAAATTTTTTTAAATATTTCATAATGAAAAAGCTAAAAACTACTTTTCTTATAAAAGATGAATTCACTCTTTAAAATCATTTTTCCCTAACTATATATGTACAGAGTTTCATTGAAATCAGAATTTGATACTTTGCCAAGCTTCTTTGTAAAAGAAAAGTTTCATTTTCCATAAGCGCGCTAATTACAATTTTTTTTAATCTGAATACAATAAAGAAAAAAAAAGTCGCATTGCTTCTGACAGCGAAGTTCGATTCTTTCCCGAGTTCGGAATCAACTTTTTCACTTGACCTACCTAAGATGCTTGCCAATGACCGAATCAATGGCGAGAACGCAGTCGCGGAATCGGATTTGCTCACGAGATCGCTCTCGAGGTTGCGGCGGTTTTCACGGAGGCGCATAAGCGAGAGGACTCTCGAAGAACGGTCGGTGTTACTGACAGCCCGCCGGCAATTTAGTCGATCAAACTTCCCACCGCAGGGTTGTCGAAGGTAGATTGGTAAGAAGGAAGCGAGAGAGAGAGAGAGAGAGAGAGAGAGAGAGAGAGAGAGAGAGAGAGGAGCGGGTACCCTACGATCTTGTGCTTCAGCCAAGTAAGTTCCTTTCCCACGAACTATATGCTCATCGTGTTCCGTTTGCACGGCTGATAGCACGCAACTATGGAAGACAGATTAATTGAGGTCGCGGTGGCGACGCTCAAGCAAACGCGTTTCATTTTCCGCCCGTTCGTTCTCAGTCTCAAAGTATGGCAAAATGTGACTTTTTATTTACATGTTGCCTATCTGGTACTCCTTACGTTCGATTTTATTTCAACGAAATTCATCAAGCCAGTAGAGATTTTCTAATGTCTTATCGATGAATGTCGCTATTGTTAACTAGCGACAGCCAATGTCAAGGATCCTGGAAAAAAGGGGGGAGCTCCTACTGGCTCTCGCTAATTAACGATAGTGACAATCGTCCATAAGACATTAAAAAATCCCGCTACAGTTCTTTTATTATCTCTCGATAATAGGCGGAATATTTTTCTGCTCCAATTCTTAACTTGTTCAACGATACTTGAACGTGGTTAACCTTTCGAAGCTAACGATGAGTTTATTGGATCCTCTATGCAGTGATCATTTTTGGATAATAAATAAAGATTCTAAGTAATTAAATTTTCGCTATGAAGTAATGTTGAAGTAAAAAATATATTATTATATTTGATTAACAGTTCTTAATTCTTTTATCCATTATTGTAGCAATTCCATTGTTTGTCATCTGCAAATTTGGATTATTCTTATTAAAATAAATTAAGTATTTATTTTTTTATACAAATTGTGTCATTTTGATTTCTTGAAATTAATTATTGCCTTTTTCTTAATTTAAGATGTATTAAAAATAGGTTTCACAAGCCAAGCATCAGTAATATTATATACTTTAGCATCTTACACACACACACACACACACACACACACACACACACACACACACACACACACACACACACACAC
>NW_017259206.1:2902842-2927635 GCF_001594045.1 Atta colombica
TTTGAAAGATTAATAATTTCAATGAAATCAGAGATCGCTTTACATCTTGTAGATTTTTAAGCGAAAGTGTGCCACTCAGAAAGTTATTTAGAAAATTTCGTAAAGAACTAGTATGTTTGTGCGCTAAACCATCAACATCAACTAATAAATTATTTTAAGTATCCAGTAGTTTTCGCAGAAGGGAGGGCACCTTCTGTTCGTTTTACGACGACGATTAAGACACGCCATCAATAGATTTCTAATAATTACGAGCGTACGGTTCGCGACTGCTGCTGCATTATTCATCCTTTTTCGTCCCGCTTTAGAAGGTACAACCGCTTAGTCTTGGCCAAGACACAGTGCTCCTTTTCTGGCCTTCGATTCCCCTCCCATCTCCCCGTCTTACTTCACTTACTTCATTTTATGCTTTCTCTACGTTATACTTCTTACGAAAACTCCACCTTACATCGTAAATAAATTTAGCCACGACTGGCCAAACTGTGTTTGCTCCAATTCGCATCCTCTCCCTTTCTCTACGCTGTGCATTCACTTCTCAGCACTCTCCTCTTTACTATCATAATTGAATTCAAGACCTTAAGTAGTTTCTAAAGTAAAAAAAAAACTTTCTAGTGTATATACTATACTATATATACACTATGTATATCCATAGTTAATGATTCATCCTTCCTTAGATCTAATGAAGCAAGTCTAAAGATGTCTTCCTTATTCTACTACAACAAAAATTATATAGGTATGTAAGAGTCATAGAGTAGAACGGAGCCTTTTTGTCCATTTCTCGTAATAATGTTTATGGGCAACACACATTGAATATTTAAAGGCACTTTGCTTATGCTCTCAAGGAGCAATCATGATTATATAATATAGTTGTAAGCATGTCATTGCAAAGAGATATTGTTTACCGTCGTAAATTTTCATATTACTTTAAAGTTGAAACTGGCTGAATAGTCCCGTCCTACTCTATATTGGTCGTAAAATAAATATGTATAACTTTCACTTATAATTTTTGTAGTAAAATAGGATAGGCATCTTTAGGGTTCGCTCCATTAGAGAAGAATCATTGTCCATGAGTATATTGTATGTGTAACATGAAGTGCAGCATACACTAGACACTTATTCTTATCTTTAGGACTTATTCACTATGTCTAAACGAACGAATCATTTATTGGGTATACAAGTCTTAGGATTTCTTTACTGTTCGACATTGTATCATTCATCTCGATCTAAATAGATACATTTTTATGTTACACCTACATCCGTAGACAATAATTCTCTTCCTCCAGATCCAGTGAAGCAAGTCTTAAAGATGCTTATCCTGTTCTACTACAACAAAAATCATATATGTGAGAGTATATATATTGGTCATTAAAATAAATATATATATGACATGTATAATTTTCGTAGTGAAACAGAATAGTCATCTTTAGGATTTACTTCACTAGATCATGAATGTATCTACGATGTCTTTTGCTCTTCGACTTGTGCCGCTTGATCTGAATACTTGTATTTTATCTACCAACTTGTGATTTATTTTTCCGCTCTACATTTTAACTCTAATTCACTTCAATTAGTCTCAATTTACATGCGACAGATGCAATTATATCCTTAGCATTCCTTTTCCGTGCGCCTTATAGATCGCTCTTATAGAACGTTTGCCTTCCCCGAAGGCGAGAATAAATGCTGCTCTCCAGAGAATAAACATTTCTCTCTCTTCTCGTCGTCCGTTCGCGCTCGTGCAGCAAACCACCTTAATCGGTTGCTCGTGCAGGTCGATTCTCAATCGGTCGGCGTGTCTCGGCGACGCGGCTCGTAAATAGAACGCCGTCACTTTCCACGGCCCGATCGCCTTTGTATCGCGGTATGCACATCCAACGATAGTACTTGTATGCAACTATCCCCCTGACAGGCGTGATACCTTCACCTAGTGTGTTTTGCCTTCGTCATCTGTCGCGTACACGCACACACGCATAACTTTCCTCGTGCTCAATAAAAAGGAATGAGGAAATTGATAGCGCACACAGTTGCATGTTATGCGTAGCTGATCTATAAGGAGAATGTTCGCCGGATGAGAGGAGAAACATGAGACACGGTGAAACACCAGTGATACACTTCCTTTCCCCACGTGCTTATTTCGTTACGGAGGCTCGTTACGGAGGCCCACAATAATATAAGAGAATTCTTGTAAAACGACCAGAGCGGTGAAATGTAACGTTTATCCGCCGTTTATTGTTGAACGCGGAATCTGTGCTATGTGTTTCTATACATGAGTGCGAGAAAAGTTTCGCAAATCGGTTCGTTGCGAGCCGCGACGGCGGTCATGGATTGCGTACACCGTATTTGTTAGAGATGCATCATATATCCGGTATCCGGTATTATCCACTTTTTTACTATCTGACCGAATAGCTGGATATCATTAATATCCAGGAATATATATATATTCGATTGAAATTTGATATCATTAAATTGTTGATTTTTCCTCATACAAATGTTCTATAAATAAATATGCATATTCATGATGCTAATATAATATCTTATACATTATTGTTATAAAATTAGAATCTTTTTCTCTGTAGGCTTTTTTTTTTTAGAAGACACTTTCTCCGGTTGGATATCCGGAAAATATCAAATATCTAACTCAAAGAAATTGCCTTCTCGTATATTCGATCGGATATCGGATATCCAATGTTACATTCTGTCCGGATATCCGGTATCCGATAATTTTACGATCCAGTGCTCTAGTATTTATATATCATAAATAGTATAGATACTGGCGAAGAGACGCGCTCCTTAAATAATAGCGTCGAGCATTCTGGAATGCGTCCCGTGTTCTCAAAGAAACGTAAAATCTATTTTACTTCCTTGTACAATCGAGTTTAAGAAGATACTTTAATATCTCTCTCCTTCTCTCTTTAAAACAATTTACGAAAAGTATTAACATGCTTTATTCTGACTTGCTTTGTGCGTGCTTGAACTTACTTACATGTCGCATATCTATTTTCTGTTTATCTTTATGTTTTTATTAATGTTACTTTTGATTTTTTGTTTGTAATGTGTTCCGATTTTTGTATCACACATCTTAATTTATTTTTACTTTATTCTCTACACGTATATATTTCTATTTATATTTTTAATACTTTCCTTTCTGTTGCACTCTACTTTCTATTTTCCTGTATGCATTATATATATAATCTACTTTTGTTGTAATTATATGTACATCACGGTAGCGCTTGAGAGAATTTTTGTCTATAAGTAATTCTACAAATGAAGATCTCTCTCTCTCTCTCTCTCTCTCTCTCTCTCTCTCTCTCTCTCTCTCTCTCCTCTCGCCAGAATACCGACGTAAAAATTAATGCGAGACATTCTCCCCTTTCTATTATATTATCAAATAACGGAAATGATGGAACATTTTAAAAGGAAAAATATATCATAAATATTTCGAATTTGGCATAACACGTGCATCAAATTTCATTCGATGAAATGCGTGCAATGCATTTTTTTGCACGTGCTGATTTAAAAGTCACTATCGAATAAAGCGAACATCAGCACTGAACGGCGTAATATAGAATTCTACACGAACCGACATTGAAAATCCCGTATCGGTTTATTTATCTGCGATATAAACAGATATGTACGAATTGATAGACAGATAAGATATAATATTATGAAATATTATTATGAAATGTAATTATGAAAAAACAATAAGGAATACACAGGAATATATACAGATAATTCAGAATATTATTATTTCGTTAACAAATATAACTTGCATTTGATTCGATCATCGCTATTATCTTTATATTCGTATTGAAAAACTGGTAAACCGATTCTTAATGATATGGCAAAAACATCACGAGCTGCATACTAAAGAAATTATTGAATAAAATCTTGCTATGGAGTAGGTACTCTCTTTGTATTAGTTAACGAAGTGAAACAAATCTGGTGACAAGTCAAAAAAATCACGTACGCGGAATGAAAAAAGAATGAAGTAATCTATCAGATAATTGAGATTGGCCAACGAAAATTACGAGCTTGTGAAACAGATCTGACGGTGACAGAGTCTCTTCTATAGAAAGAACGCAGAAAAATTCGATAGGGCGCATAAAAAAATATCCCAAAGTTAAAGAACGAGGCGGTAATGAACGTCGCAGTCGAGATGGAATGATGGAAATCGTAGGCGGAACAAACCAAAGTGTAATCCTCGCTCGTTCACGCTGTTCACGTCGCGAGTGCGTTAAAATCGATCTGACTCCAGTGCGTCAGGAACACGTGCGTGTTTGATAACACGGGCGCTAAAGCGTGCAAAGCGCTTTAACGCCCGCACAATCCGACGATGTAAACCTGTTATACACGGCGCCAAACCTCGCAAATTGCAACGCCGTCGCGACGAGCTTTCCCATTGTGCATCTGGGCGTGTAACGCCCCGTAAATACGCTGTTGCGTCCAAGAAAAGCTATGCTTCGATGTATTTAAATATGCTGCTCAAACAACGCCGATTATACTAACAAAATACGCAGGCTATAATTTATTTTATTTTTATTATTTATTTAATTTATATTATTTTTTATTTATTTAATTTATATTATTTTTAAAAGAATATGATAAAGGCTCTATATATGGAATATGATATTTTTTGATATTTGTCTTGTACCTTGAACAATTAATAATCTGATATTAGCTCTAATAGACCTGTCTTTATTAATTTTATCGTATTGCGAAATAGAGCTTTTAAATTATTTTGAACAATTAATATTTTTCAAATAATTTAAGAATAATTCTATTTTTTTTTTGATAAAAAATTGAGATAAACCTAACACAAGTGTATGTAAGCTTCTGCGGATGTAAATATATAAATTATATATTCATATCAACGCAATAGATATAATTTTTTCATGGCCAGGGAAAGAGGGATTTTATTTACATTCGGTTCTCTTTTGCACTTTCATTGTAGTTTGCAGTTCTACAATTAAAGAGAACTCAAATCCAGAGTCGAAACATTTGAGTTTACTCTACTTTTGTCTGTATCTGTATCATGTAATGTAATCTGGTAAAGTCCTAATTAATGCAAATTATATCTATTATGAATATATAATTTCCGCAAAAGCTCACATAGACATTTTACACTTGTATTAAATAAATTCTTACAGTAATTAAAATATTACTACTTTAGTTTATTTCATTTCGAGAGACAAATTTCTTATGTCTCTTATTTCTGCCGCCTTTTTAGCAAAACAGGCAAGATTAACTTTAATCTTGGTTCAACTTACTCATCTTTTTATAATTCTTAGAAGTGGAAAAAAATGAAGAGTTTATTGAATCGAGATTAAAATTAAACCACATTACATAAAAACGGGCATTAATTTAAATAAAATCTCATTAATATAACATCGAATGACGGAAGTCGAGAGAATAAATTTTTATAGACACAGATTACTATCCACTGTATTGATAAGAGCGAAGCTTAATTGATGGCAAGATACGTTCCAGTAAAATATTTTGTGACTAATTGATTCATAATGATGGTTCATTAATAATACCGAATATTGCATGCATTTCAATCATTTATGCAAAACATCGACGGAATGTTAATTTTAGAATATTATATATTTTGTAATTGCCGGGACGATCAGCTCTTTACATTAGGCTCATAAAACGTAAGCCTTTACAAACGTTTGCCATATATTTATTTTATCGCGTCCTAATTTTCATGCTTTCCTTTTACCTTTAATACGCGTGAGAGTATAGCGGTATTCTTACGAACAACTTTTGTGATCGAGAACGATAACTATAACTAAATTACGTTACAATCGTCCACGCACTCAACAAGCACGCACGTTCTACGCAACAATCGTTTTCCATCAGATAGTGTGAAGAACGGCTAAACACAGATTATCATGCTGAGTTACCGGCAATAATCGGCCGGCATTACAGACAAAGGCATAACATGTAACGGATGCGAATTCACGTGGTACTTAGATTATCGCAACGCAATGTTACGTGCCGGATGTCTCATGATTTGACATTACCAACATCGAAACCTCATTTAACGGACGAAACGAATGCGAATTAATGCGCACCGAGACACGCGAGCACGTTATTAATCACAAACACGTTGCTTTCTCCTCAATTCTCGAGGAAACTAGCAGCGGGTGATTCAGCATAAAGATCAATAATATAACGCAATACGTAATTCGTAAATCGGAGCATCTTATGAATGTCCTGAGAGTGCCAATGAAACTGCTAGGTTTTGCGCCGCGACGTCGGAGGCAGCTTTTATATAGTCATCCTCCTTTTTTTCCTGTGTGACAGGGTTGTCACAAATTCCTCACCTTAAAATTCATAATTTTTTCCTGATCCAAACAAAATTTTATTAATTTTCTCTGAATTTCAATATTTAAAAATTTTTTGTATTTATGTTTTGATTTGGAAATTGTTATTTTGTTGAGAGAATTTAACATCGCAATGTAAATTGCTATTAATGTTGCTGATACTATTTGCATTTTTAATTATTAAGTTGGTACACTGAAAGAAAAGATTGACAACAAATTAGATAGAATTAGTAAAATATGGTATAGCATTTTTAATTGACAGCAGTCAATTTTTGATTGCAACAATCAATTTTTGGTTGTATTAACTTATTCGCAATGTCAATATAAGATTTTAAACACAATCAAAAATTGGCTGCTGCAACCAATTAAAAATGCTATGCCACATTCAGCCAATATCTTTTCTTTCAGTGAAGTATTCGAAAATTGCATAAGTGAGATACGTATATTAAAAATTCTTTAAAGTCAAGAATTTTAACTTCATAAAAAATTTTGTAAAATTCCCTCACTTTTTCCTGACCGTTTTCGATATCCTTGACAATATCTCTCTGATTTCCAATTTTGTGGTAACCCTGTACCAAGCAATAAAACCCAGAAGGACGGAGAGAGGAAAAGTCTATCGATTTACAGAGATCTTTTATGTATCGCGGTTTCTACATGCAAGATGTGCGCAGCCATTGAGTCATTACAGATATTGTCCGAGTTGAAACGTATCGCAGCCATATTCCACGTACATACGAAGTACAGATTCGATGGAGATTGTAAACAAAAATACGATCTTGGCACCTGCAGCCCACCTTCGGCACGAAAGGAAGGACCGACTATCACGGGTGTTGGTACGAATCTCCGCATCGGGGAAGCTAACCGGAGGGATTGGAGGGATGCGCTTCACGTGGAATTGCAGAGGGAGCGCCTCCGCCATTAATTTTGATGCGCTTATAAAACGCAGTAGATTTGAGCCGACGCACGGCAGGACGAAAACGTAGCAGTAGCGAGCGAGCGGCTATGACACATACGTGTGTACGTGAATGCGCGGCCGGACGTATAGAGTTTCCAAATTTAATAGCCTTGTGTCGAGCAGAGAGAAAGAGAGAGAGAGAGGACAGGAGAGAGAACGCAGGAATGAGGAATGGGTATACACCATCCAGGTACGGTGGATGGCTCTCGACCATAAATACGGGAGCTGGTTTGATTATATGGAGTCCCATGTCAAACCAACCACCCTCATCCAATCGTTTTCCACCACCTACACCATCTCTTTTCCACCCCTTTCTCTAGCTCCGGGCATATCTATCAACATGGATGCGTTTTATCTCCCTCTCGCCACCGCTATCCTCGTTTATCCTAATCGAGATGAGTCTCGCATCGAAATTCCATCGTTATTATTTTTTTATTTTTCTCGACGCGCAAAGTAATTAACTAAGCTACCAGACGTGATGCATCGACTCGAGTACACTAGAATCTCAATCGAGCATGGGAAGATTGAGGTACTCCATCTTTCGTTCCACGAAAATCATTATGAAAACTGGAGAGTCTTGTATTCTTGCATCTTTAAAATCTCATTTAGGTCACTTCACGGATACTGAATTAACATATCGCTGTATTTAACTCTGATGTAATATCACAGGTGATATAATTGCGCACAGGTGATATAATTGTCACTAAGTGCTACAGCGATGGAAAAAAGGAAACGAATCTCACGAAACGCGCGAGAAGTATGAGCATTATCGCGCACTGAACGATGCATTTACATCCACTTATGGTCTCTCGTAGATACGTGATGTTTCTCGTGTAGGTATCTACTGGTGGAAGAGCGGAGCGAAATGCACGATTACACGAATCGTGGCGGTGTAGAGGCCGGAAAAGAGGCCGATTGGCAAGCAATTTCGTGCACCAGGCGTTCGCGAATCTCTCCTAAACGAACTATTACATACATGCCCTTTGCGTCCATCAACCTGCGTTCAAGCGCAATATGGCGATAACGTCGCTCTTTGCAGACGTGTTCTTAAACACGTATTCTTAAACAATTCCAAGCACGCAGACTTTTTAAAGAATGTAAAAAAGCGAGAGGATAACAAGATCTTCAAAGCGAAAGTGTCTTTTTATACGAATCAAACTTAATTAAGCAAAGGAATCACATTAGCATATTCTCTGCCTTCAGACAGATTACACTGTCCAACATCATTTTGTAACACGAATTTAAATAATCATTTCCGACGCAGGCATTTTATCTGCTGAATCTGTTGATAAAATCTGGTTAGTATTACAATTTTGAGAGAAAAAGGTAAAAATGACTATTTTGCGGATTTTTATGCGGATGTAGCATCAATTTGATGGGCACCAATTTTTCTTCTAAATTTCATTAATGCTACAAAAATATCAAGTTTAGTAGTTTTCTCTTAGTTTTCAAATGTATTTTGATTTGTTTCGATACGATTTTTTATTTTTAAAATACATACATACATTAATTTGAAAATAGCTCTTTTTCTATGTAGTACATGTATCTACATGTATTTCAAAAAGTATCTCAAGAATGAAAAATTATATCAAAAGAAATAAAAATGCATTTTAAAAGTGGATACATTCGCGTTCAGCATTAATCAAATTTGGAAAAAAAAATGGTTATGGTGCTATGTCATCAAAATCTTCAAAATCGTTATTTTTTGTTAACTCTTTTGACGTCATTTTCTCAAAATTGTGATGTGAGCCAAATTTTAACAGATTCGTGTTGTTCAGCAAGCAAAAATACTATAGAAATAACTATTCATACTCATGATAAAAAAAAAATCAAATTTTGTTGGCTAGTGTTATTAATCCTTCATTTATTTGCATCATTTTCAGGACATTCTCGTTTTTAAATTCGCTAAATAGTATTTCTGCACATTAATTTGATGAATGATATTTATACACATTGTTATATTCAGCACAAATTATTTTACAATTAAAAAAATTACATTAAAATATTATCAATCTTTATTTAATTGTAAATCATCAAAGAGAATGAAAATTCAAATATAATGTTGGAATATCAGAAACATTCCACGCAAGTAATTACATTGAAATAATGCGAATAATGTAGAGTTAATTATCAAGTAATTTCAAAAAAAACACAAATTCTTCTCTTCGAAAAAATGTGATTAAAATGTAAAATGAGAAACTCGAGTGGAAACTTCGAGATTCTCGAAGGAATAGAAGGGTAATCATTTCGATTTTACTACCCGTGTATATTAAATCTAAACAGGAGAACCATCTCGGCAGATTTCACATTCGAGTGGAACACCTTGGCGGAGAACCTTGGCCAATTTATGCCCCATAATTTTCATGGAGGAAAACCGTCGTTCCGTTCATAGCCGCGCAACGTTGCGACGCCTTCATCTGAACATCGGGAAATCGAGCGAGCTCTTAAATGCGCAGCATAGCATCGTTACGAAATAGCGAAACTCAATGGGAAATTAGAAAACAACGTCAGAGGATTAAATCCAATGTCGAGGGTGCAACCGACATCAGCTCGTGTTGGAACGTCGGGCGCAGAATTCAACAATCCCAGCAACAATCCGGTCGACCTGGCGATGCAACGATGACGCCGTGTGTTTCCATAGAAATAAACCCTATACCACTGTTAATGATCCGCTATTATTGTTCTCATTTTCGCGGCGTATTCCGGCGAACTGTCGTCCAATCAGCACCGAGTTTATTGGCTTTTAATTGATTACAAATGACAGTTTGATTGGCCTTCTCGCTTACACGCACCTTTCCCAGTATAATAGTGGCGTTTCGAAAAATCGATCGCGTGTCATCGTGCTTATGTTTCCATCTGCCTTCGTTTATGATAAAACACTGCTGCGATGAAAAAATATTGCTGCGTTCCACAACGTATACGCGAATCTAGGCATGCGATAAAAATCAGTCGCGAGGCCGGGATCTCGAAAGCGTGTAAAAACACCGCTTTAATATCTATACTACCATCTCTCTTTAATCCAGCGCGAATTAATCTCATGTCTCATGTGGATTTCGAGGATTGCTCTTTGAAACAGAGCCGAGAATTCCATCCGCGCACGATACGGTTTCAGAGAATAATAATTTAACGAAAAAGTACGCGTAACAGCCCTCTCTACATTAAATATACATGTACATAGTCATACATATATATTTTATATATACATATACATATATATATATATATATACACACATATACGCGTGGGTGCAATGCTTTTATATCATCGAGTATTGAATATCAGTTCGCGGCTTTGTCATTCGCTAATTACGAGTCTTTACCTAATCGTGGATTGCGCACGACACTCGTTTATACATAAGCTGAAAATTATATAATTCCGTTAACGCCGCGTTAACTCGTTAAACCGAATGTTCATGAATGTTATCTATCCTTTATGAAATTAATTATGCCGCTTCTTGTGATGCTATCATTACCTGTTCTCCAGACGATCGATCGCAAAACGAAGCGTGCGCTGAGATTCCAACGAGATCTTCATTATATGCGCAAACATGTTATGAAAACGTGACTGTCATACGCTGATTGAATTAACGAAAGAAAGAACACGCGCCGCAAGAATAGCGTGGGCGAGCGATCTTTACATTGCAAGAGATATAATTAATAGGAAGATATGATTTATACGAAGATTACAGTGTACGGAGATGGTACTTTCGTGCTATGATCATTGCAACGCTGATAATTTATAGTCGCGAATTACAGGTGCATTTCAATCAGGCGAATAAAATCATGCATATTGTTAGATATCAAAGGAGCAAAGGTTACCCGATCTCTTGAGTTAAATAATATTTTGTTACTTTTAACTTTCATGTGTCAGAATGTAAATCAATCCATTTTATAGTTGCTTCAAAGTGAATATCGTCCGTATTAACGTGCATTTCGTAAATAATAAATTAAACTTTAGTTAAATTTAATACATTTTTCTTATTAATTTGTTTAATTTCATTGTTTTATTCACACTAAGAGAAAAACTATTTGATATTTATAATTATAATTACGTATTACTATAATTATGATTATGATCACTATATAAGATTAGTATAATTGTATATATTAGATGCAGTAAAAAGAAATCCATTATTTTTCCATTCAATTTCATGCAAAAATAATGGATTTCTTTTTAGTACACTTAATATATAATTTTATCAATCAACATATATAATTGGCAATCGAATAAAATGTGAATAAAATGACTATAATTATATTGGGTTGTCCGGAAAATTCGTGCCGCAAAAGATTTAAATTTAATAAATGTATACTAAAATTTAAATCTTCAGCGTTTCAATTTTCCTTCAAAATCGACACGAACTTTTCGGACAATCCAATAGTTATTACAACCATAAAAATTAAATAATGATTCAAATAGGTTATAATTATAGTATAGTCATTTTTGGAGGACAATCATATTAATATGATACTTGTAATAAATGATACTTATTGTAATAAGTATGTATAATATTTTTAGTTTTTTTCAGTTGCCAACCATATATATTGGTTGATAAAACATTCCGATATTCGCTGCCAGTACTGAAAATGTATATAATATACATGTTACGTGCACTGTAAATTTTCAATACTGGCAGTGAATCGGAATATAATTATAGTTATAATTATTAATAGGTACTATAATAGTCATAATCATAATTGTAGCAATATGTAATAATAGCTACAAATATCAAAGTTTTTCTCTCAGTGTAAAATAACGACATATTAAGAGCAGTGGTGACCCACAGACACGATTAAAAATAAAATTCAAATGGGATATAATTTGACATTATGAATTAGTCCGCTTATTAACGCATACTCGATGCGCGAATCCATCTGAATCTAACAGAGCGATAAAATCCCGCGGAAATGGAGAACGCACGAATGACTTAAGCGAAAGTAGAATTTCGTTCGCACCAAGATGAGTTCGTGATGATAGAGACCTAATCGAAATTCCACGCCAAGATACATCCGCGGAGAAAGTGCCGTGACCAATGCAAGGAGATAGGCAAATACTGCTGCGTATCTTTGCCGTGTATTTCATGAAACGATAAGCCGCGTATGCGGAACTAGAAAATTACAGGATTAATTCTGGCACGCGCATCTTTCGGGAAATCATGGTAATTTGCAATGACGTCTGCTACGCTGGATGCGGCAATGCCGAGTATTACAGTAGGATATGACCGCGATTGTGGAAAGGCGGCATCAAATTATTATTGGTAATGGCAGGAACTGCATCCGTGATACTTTACTTCTGTATAATTAATTGTTTCTCTTTCACTATTATTTTCACTCCAAATCGATCGCTTAAAATTCAAATAAGGAACTAAATTAAATAATAATTGTTGTAGCTCCAAAAATAAGGATCAAATAAAGAAGGTAGAATTTCTTTCTATATTAGATAATTAGTAAAATAATAATTTTTTACAGATATAAAAGATGCGTTAAATCCACACTATAATACACTAAAACAATTTACTAAATTTTAATAAATATTTATTTAAATAGTACTAATAAAATATTTACTTACAATAAATATTTAATAAAAAAAGATATATATTGTATAAATAAATAGTTTTTGTACCAAATAAATTTATGTTTACATTTAGTGAATATTTTAGTTAATACTATTAAAATTTAGTAATTTTTTTTCAGTATGTTAATATTAATACACAATGAGAATTATATAAATACTGCACGGTATTAAATCCAAGCTTGTATTTTTTAGAATGTATATTAAACAATTAGCTAAATAATTTTTTTACAGATGTAACATATATTATATATAAAATATACTGATATCTGTGCTACATTTATTTGTTTATTTTATAACGTCATTAATTAAGAAATTATTTAGCTTCTTTTTTATTTATTTCAGTGCAAGTACGTTCCGTAAATATTGTGAAGATACATTCACAGTTTTTCTCGACAGTTAACAATGAATTCATTTAAGACATAATTGAGACGTAATTAAAAAATTAATTTTATACATGAAGCGAGACAAAGTATCAATCTTTAAGAAAACGATGAGAGCTAAGATAAGATAAATGAATCCTATTGTCGTGGATGGCCTTACGGCGTGTCATGTGGCTTTTCCATTCGCGCAACCTTAATCCCCCTTATTCATCATTTCAATGTACATACCTAAAGGCGTGTAAATTTGCGCCGCAAGATGCAATAAGTGTCGCGTTACCGGACGAAGGAACGAATTATCGGGTCGCGCGGTCGGTTTCGAAATTTGCGTCGGCGACAATCAATTTGTAAGAGCCGATTGAATTTCACTTAAAGGAGAGAAACGGAGACCGCGGAAAATGCGGCGTGACGCGAATCGCATACGATGGATTATGCGTACTATGAAATTACACGATTGCCGCGAGTCGATTATAAATTTAATCACGATTTATCCAGCCAGATAAGTTAAATGGTTACATGTCCAGAAATTGCAGACAAACGAGAAGCGCACACTACAATTATACATATCAACATTTATTACTTCCATGTAAATCAATATATATCATTACGATGTTAAAAATTAACAAGAAGAAATCTTCACCGACAATTGCTTAAGACTTTTGTTTTATTATTATCTGTTATTACTTCTGCAAACTTTTCAGTATCGTTGAACTAATGCAGTTATGTCCGTAGCTAATCCAAATTAATCCACGATAATTGTCAGTGCAGCGTTGCGTAATGATGTGTCACATATAATTATTAAATTCATCCTATAACGACACGAATATTGCGTCGGCAATATTTTATGTTTCCATTGATGTCATCCTCGCGAGAAGAGGATTGTCAGTCATAACGAGATAATCGAAGCTCGTTCTATATATATTTCTGGTTTCGGCGGGAGTTACTACAAAATGAATGCATCCGCGCGAGCGTCCGTGAAATTGTCGTTATACACATAATACCCTTGATCGATCAGTAGAATTTTAAACAATGTCGTCGACGCGTAGACCCCGCGTGTGAGCTTCATCGATTAAACCGGAAGCGCGTCACCAGTGCTACCGATTTCAAAACTCCGATATCGTATAACTCCAGCTCATTCGGCGCTTCTCTGCCTCCATCTCTTTCTCTTCTCCTCTATCTCTCTCGCCAGTTACGTCCATCTCTGTCCACATTATGTTTTCATCCCTGGTATTTCTCCTCTCCTTTTCCGCGTGGTACAGAGCTGTCTCTCTTGCGAACGAGAATGAACGGCCGCCATTTCGCAGCAATGTTGGTGGTGCCAGAGTTGAAATGAGAGCGAGACGCCGAGTAGCGCTCGAAACAGGGATGGGGAGCTGACGGATGAAGAAGAGGGACGAAGAGTACGAGGAAAAGAGAAAGAGGAGACATCGACCAGGAGGGTCGGGGAATTTAAACGCCAAATTCAGGACCGAACCATTACCCATTTTCTCTCTCGCCCATCCCTCTTGAGCTCTCTCACTACCCTTTCGTCGAGTTTTACGTCATTCAATATATACACGCGAGTTTATGCCGGCGAGCCGGTAATTCCGGTACGGGGCAAGAGTTTCACGTGAACCACCCTTTCGGACCGAGAGGACGAATCGGAAGGGAGAACGAGAGATGGAAAGCAGAAAGCGATAAAGAGACAGAGAGAGGCGAAGAAAGGGGGATGATGGAGGTGAGAGGGCGTGAGATATCCGCCTTAGGAATTTCTGAAACGTCACTCGCGCGCGTAACTTCGCGGCCGTTTCGAAGGAAATTTAAGTTTCATGGGACTGAGGTGGTAACCGACTACCAGCGAGCTGGTATACGTAAACGGTCGTTCGTATGCGCGTCGAACGAGCAGACGGATGATGTACCGGCGGTATATATACATATGAGTGAAGATATGTCCCTAGACGAAAGAGAAAGAGCCTGGTACAGGATCCATGAAGAGACGAAGTTCTCGCGCCGTCGAGATATGACATAGTTGTTAAAAATGAGTAGCCACAGTCGGACCGTGCAAAAATTATGTGCAGTCTATTTAAATAACGTTACTCAGCTCGGAATCATGTAGAGACAAAACGTATTCTCGAGCCAGGCGGTCTTGTTCACGAGAGAGGGAGCAAATAGCCAGTCTACGAAAATAAGGATTGGTGAGAATACGAGAAGCAAAAGGGATGCGCTCTCGTTTGCATTTTGTGACACACGGGTCTCTTGCTGCTCCCGCGAATGAGGAAATTACGATCTTCATTCTAAATGGCATAGCGACGCTGAAATTGCGTCTTCTAAGTTATCATGGTTAGTGTAATTTTTATGAAATTATTTCTCTTTCATGCATCGCTTCGATGAACAACGCGAGTCAAATTGATCGCCTACTTTTCAGAGATGTGCAAATCAAAGTTTTTGACATCGAATCGAATCAAACTGAATCAAATTAAGAATGTGTTAGATGTATAAATCCTGAGAAAGAAAATTAAATTTGGAAGTGTAATATTTACACTTCAAATAAATTATTATATATACATACGAAAGTTGTGTGAATAAAATTATATTTTTGTTTGATAACACATTTTTATTGTTTGTTTATTTTATTTATTATTATTTTTATTGTTAAACATTAAAATTTTTTTAAATGATAAAAAAATTTACATAAATACTTCAAAATAATTCAAAATAATTTATGCAAAGTTTTATTGCGATTCACTGATTAGTTATTAAAAATATAGAATAAATAAATATTTTGTTTATTTACTGAACAACTAGTTCATCGCATTGTAATTCTACGTAAATAATTTTGAATATATAATGTACTTATTACATTAAAAAATTGAGATTTTTATCATTTATTTTATAATATATTTACATATATTTTTATTAGAGTGATTTAAAAAATTCTACTATTTACTAAAATAATAATCTAGATAGTAACTATTATCAAATTTGTAGTATTTTTATACATAATTATTTTTATACGTGATTTAGAATAATCTGTAATTTTTTCATCATTTTAAAAATATGTATAAAACCTTAAATAAAATCGAATCATTGAAATATTACTTTTAATTATCAACATAACATATTAATGTTAAATTGAGCTTTAATATATATTTAATAAAAAAGATTTCTATGTAAGAAAAAAAAAATACAGAAAGAATGATTTTGCTGAAATGTCGAAAAATTTAGCTATATATCTAAAAATAATTTTGTCAGACTGTCAAAATAATTATGCAGGAATCTCAAGTAAATAAATACTGCAAAAAATTTTAATATTTTAGCAACAAGTTTGCGCGTCTTACATAATTATTTTAATAATTTAAATATTTAAATATTTTAATCCAAACAAAATTATTTTTAAGCCTGTATCTAGATGTTTAGATATTTAAGCAAAATCGTTCCTTTCATGTAGAGAAGCAAAGTGAAGATAAATGGTATGGCAAAATGTGACAAGAGAAATATGTACCAATAACGCACTCTCTATTAGTGGGAAATTATCTTACCTCGACAAATCGCTCGACGTTTAGAAAAATAAAGCAATCTACGCGAAATTGACATAGGATTGAGACACAAAGTGTCAGATACCTGGTAATGACAGTCATTCTCACATCGATGATAAAAACCGCAATGCGATATTAGAAAAATTAAAACATAACGTAATGCAAATCCTTTCACCCGCGGACCGTCGTATCTCATTACAAATCGCACGTTGAGGGACGCGGAATTAAAATACAATGAACAAAACTGTTGTCGTTCGACAGCGGTAGCAAATTAGTTGCCACGTTGCAGTTATATACCGGTAGAAAGAACACGCGCTCGACGGCTGTGTAAACAAATGTTATGCAAAATTGTTTGTCAGCCGGAGTAACGTTGTGTTGGCAAAAGAGGACAAGGGGTGAACACAGAGGGAAAAAGGGAGCGGGGGTGAAAATGGCAATATGCATGGGCAATTCTCAACTACTGGTCCGCGCTGTATTCGTTGAATGATTGCACTCGCATCTCGCAATACATCGGCGAGGGGAAAAAAGAGAGCTCCACTCCGTTAATAAAACTTTCAATTGCGTTTTTCTCGCGAAACGCGATAATTTTCATACGGCCGGTGCCCCTGTCACCTTCGCTCGCCAACTCGTTGGTAATTACGCGCGCTTACTGTTCGAGATGCAAAAAAAAACATACACAAAAGAAAAAAGAAGATATGGATAAAGAAGTGAGAGAGAGAGAGAGAGAGAGAGAGAGAAAGAGAAAGAGGGGGAAAATGTCGCGCCGCGCTGGAAGGTCTGTCGCAAAAGCAAGCTTATAACGTAACTTTTAATTACATTTATCTGCCGGAGATGACGCGTCCCCGCCATTTTTATCCCGCGGTTATTCTCACCATCCGAGCCTGAGAGCACATCAACATTCAATTACGGCGATACACGCGCATCTCCTCTTTTCCTTCCATCAGATCTTTTACACGTGTGTAAACTTAACGTTGAAAATCGTTATTTTACATAGAAATATCTCAGAGACATCATATCGTATATCAAGTCACGGTTGAAGTTCTAGAGACATTCTCGAAGTACGTAAAATCTTAATTTCCGGAGTATTAGAATCCCAACTTCAGAGAGATATTACCGTATTTCAGTTCTCGAATATAAATCACAAGAAGATTACATTTCTAGATAAATGATTTAGTCGAATGGTACACGAAAATCATGAGTAAAAATTAGTAGATAAAAGTACCCAAAGAAAGGTTTCTTCGATTTAAAGAAGTTTCTTTGCTATACGGTTAAAGAAAAAATTTCTATCTTTGATTAGTGAACATCATTTTTTTATTTTAACATTATTTTTCAAAATCAAATAAAATTTATGTGATTTAAAGAAATTATGTTCAAATCCATAAAATGACGTTCAAATCATAATTATAATTTGAACGTCATTTCTTGGATTTGAACATAATTTCTTTAAATCAAATTGATTTGATTTTAAAAAATAATGTTAAAATCAAAGAAATTTTTTCTTCAACCATATAGCAAAGAAACATTTCTTTAAATCGAAAAAATCTTTTCTCTGCGTGAGTAAATAAGTGCTTTTAATTCTCTCTTTCTCTCTCCCTTCATTTTTATATATTCGGATTCCCGAATTCCTCGGGGCACTTAATCAAGTAGTATTCTCGAGTGGCTAATTGGCAGACTCATTCATACACGTGTGTGTGAGGAAGTAAGGGTAACGAATGAACGTGAAAGAGAGAAACGGGAATGACAGCGGAAGGAAGGGGTGTCTCTCTCGTAGGACACGTCTGTTCGCGGTCTCATTACGTTTCGCGGTTGTCCATGCTAGCATAGCTACTGATGACAAAACATGGATGTTCGACATAATGCACGCGCGAGCACGCACGAATACACGCCGCGGAAATTGGTCTGTCAATGTCGTCACCCTTTTGAACGTTGATAAAACATCAACCGGCCCCCGCCGGGGTTAAACGACGCTTCGATTGCGCGATTCGAATTTTCTATTGGGCACCTTCGGCGACTTGGAAAGCTTTTATCATCGGGGACCAATTCCCCTGCCAATTAATCTGATACACGCGCTCTGGGAACGCTGTTACGTGTTATCCAAACTCATGTATTCTCACGTAAACAACCCGAATTCAGAGATCAAAGAGTTGAAAATTTATCGGAAGTTCTTCCAGTGGCGACCACTGTTAAATTCATAATGTCTAATTGTATCCAATTTCAATTACTTTCAATCATTCCTGTAGCTATATATAGATCATCACTGCTCAATATTGTTAATCCTACATTTCTGATATCTCGGCATTGTATGTCGATTTTCATTGTTCTCTTCGATAATTTATACGGTTAATACAGATTGATGATGTTTTATACGTCCTTTAAAGATAAATGCAAAAAATTCTTTTTAATCGTGAAACAATTAGCGCTAAATATAATAATGTATATGTATAAATAGCATTCATACATTTAAACATACAAGTAAATTTACGAGGCGGAAATGTCCTGGATAATGCATACGAGTAATTGAACTAAAACAAAAGTTAAACAAAAATCAAGAAATATATTTATTAATTTGGCTCAAATTTATATTCTATAAATGACAATTATCGATTATGTCAACAATTTTCTTGTATTCTTCCGTCGAGTATTCCGTCTTGTATTCTTCCGTTCTCGATATCTTATTGTGCACTTTAATCTTTTTACTTATTGTTAGAACTGCAGAAAATTAGTATACATATGACACACACACACACACACACACACACACACACACACACACACACACCACACACACACACACACACACACACACACACACACACACACACACACACACCACACTCATATGTACAGAATGTTTGATAAATAACGATAAAACTCTCCCATAGGAATAGAGCGGACTAAACTGAGCCGAAAAATTTTGTACCATTTTGTAATTTTCGCAATACAAGATATTAATTACTAAAAATCACCGAATATTGGTTTTCAATAATTTTTTACTACAAAAAAACAGCAAGAAACGAAAATTGTTTATTTTCTTTTCAAAGCTTTCAGAATTTTTCGTCAATTTTTTTATACTGCGTTTTCTTATTGGCAATTATTTTTACCAATATGAGAAAATGCGGTATTAAAAAATTCTGAAAAAATTCTCAGAACTCTACGAGAAGAAAATAAACAATTTTTGTCACTTACTGTTTTTTCTGTTTAAAGTTGATAGTACTTGAATAAAAACTTATTAAAAACCAATATTCGATGATTTTTAGTTACTTAATATCTTGTTAACTGTTGCGAAAATGGTACAGGACTTTTCAATTCGTTGTCAGTTTAGTCCACTCTACCTCTATGCGGAGGGTTTTATCCTTATTTATCAAACACTCTGTATATCATATAATGTAATTGCAAAATATGAAAAGCCGCGCGCGTCAGATGTTTTTAACAAACATTTCCTTTTTTTAAATTAAATGAAATACGAATAACATTCGTACGTACGAAAAAATTTCAGAATTAATGGTAACGAAACGATCTCAGGGGAAATTAATAAATAGAGCGGCCACAGCGCCTGCACGTCTGACATTGTCGACCGTTAAAATTTTGATTAAGCGACTTATAGCGTGCTTGCTCGTTATAGAACATCGAAGGCACGGCACTTAATCCTAAGAAGCGTTATAAGCGGATTCAGTTCGTGCCAGAATGGAAAGAGAAAACGAAATTTCTGACTGCATCGAGTTGCTCTTCGAAAGATCGGACGATACCAGACGTCGGGGATGAAGCGGAATACTTCTCGAGAGAATAAACGTTAGGAGTTACACGTCAGAGAGAGAAAGACGTGCGTTTTAAATATATCTCTAAATAAATATAATTTCGCAAGACGAGAGTTTCTCTATTCAATTCCATTTGCGCAGCAAAATAGATTCTCACTGAAGATGCACCGTATATATTTCCTGATCGATCGCGTCTCTAAGGAAGGAAGTAAAAATTATCATGGATGAGTACGTCTATACAACTTATCTTCGTTGTGCCGTCTCACAAGAGAATATTCTCAGTCTAATAATATAACGCGCCAATAGAGTTATAGCGGAGATAAAGAAATAGAAGCGACGTAATACTTGAAAGTTAAAATTACTACTTACGTATCGTTATTCACACGCAACTCTATTACTTGCCCGATTCAATGGACCGATTCAATAGAACGATTTCTAAGGTGATCTGATCGTGGTGAAAAAATCGGATTTTTTTCTAAAGACGCGGCATAAAGTGCAAAAATCAGCGAGTTAGTAGCGATGACGGATGTTAATCGTGTATAGAATAGCGGCGATTAAAATTCCATTCGCGAGAAAATCGTGTGAAGCGCGGAAATTGTGTATGCAGTTATCGTGAAAGGGTCCCCGCATGTATCATTAAGACCTTTTCACTCTAATTTTCTGCCATTCTGCCGGGTTCGCCGCATCGATGCAGAAACGGACGCAAAACCGGAGATGGAGATGAGTTTCTGACCGGAATAAACACTTCGGGAATGGACTTTCTACCATCTTGCACGTGCCTTTTTCGTTGGGATTTTGTGGGTCAGTATTACTTTGACCGCGATGCTACGTGTGTATGTATGTGTGTGTCTCAAGACGCCATGAAAGCGAGATTATTGGACAAATTTCATTCGACAAAATATGCAATTCGTAACAATCTTTTAATCTTTAGATTTTCATAGTTTAGTTTCTAAAAAATATGTGCGTTAGGAAGAAACGTTAAAGACAGAGAAGAAATAAAATTGCATTAATAATCCAGTTTTCATCTTGCATTAAATATGTACATATTGCAATAGAATGCATACAGATTTATCTAATAAGATTAATTGTTTAAATGCAGATAATTGTAACATTAACAGTATTATTACCGCAGATTCATTTCATTGGACAGTGAAAACACAATTTGTACAATAATAATTCCTTCATTCTTAGAGTCTCATCTAAAAAAATATCTATACATAAAAAAAAAATTAAAGACAGAGAAAAATCACATACAATTGCATTAATAATCTAATTTTCGTCGACTCAACTTTGCCGTTAAATACATCATGTTGCAACAAAAGTGCAGATTTCTCTGAAAATTAGTTGTTTAAAAATGCAAATAATCGTAACCTTCACGGGATTATTGTCAAAGATTTCATTCGACAAAATGTGCAACTTGTAATTATTCTTTCATCTTTAGATTTTCATCTAAAAAAAAAAAAAAATCTGTACATCAAGAAACATTAAAGACAAAAAGAAGCATAGAAAATTGCATTAATAATCTTTCGTCGACTTATTTGCATTAAATACACATATTGCAACAAAGTGAATACAGATTTCTCTAAGAAGATTAGTTGTTTAAATGCAGTATAATAACAACGAGAAGGGGATAATCGCAGAGACACTGATGGCAATCATGCGGCTGCGATTTTTTAATAGAAAAAAGATTAGTTGTTTAAATGCAGAATAATTGCAATTTTAACGAAAATGGGATAATCGCGAGACACTGGCTATCGTGCGATTGCGGTTTTTCAATAGAAATCAGTTAAATTCGACGCATCGGAGATTATAACGCGATCCGCTTCCAGGGAGACTCATGTAAATTTCAGGAAGATTTCCGAGCAAATATTTTGTGCGATGGTACCGACGCGAGAAAATCCGGTCGTCGCCGGATAATTCGCTGATGGCTAATGGCCATCCAACCGAGCAGTGCACGTGCAACGTGAATTTAATTCAGTGTACCTGCATATTGCCATGACGGCCGATAACACGTTCATATCGGCTGCTGCTCTGAAGAACGAGATAGTCTCATACGAAATAAATTAATAAACAGCAGACTATTTCCCGTGGCAAAAATGATGGATTTAAATGTTCGTCGAACTTGATGCCAAGCAAAACGTATTAATTATATTCCGATTATTCATTTTGCGTTGAATGTCGTAATCTCTAATATTACATATAGCAACAGAAAACTAGCGTATCCCAGTGTATAAAAATAATAATAATGTCGAATCAAATTTATAGAAGTAACCTACATTGAGAGAAAAATATTTGGGTATTTATTATGACTATACTTGAATAATAAAATAATTATAATTAGAGTTCCATTTTTATGGTTATTACTATGATAAAAAAAATATAGTTTTTCCTCCGAAAACGATTATAATTTTATTGTATCCGAGAATATATAAATATTTCCGAGAAACAATCATATATTCTTTTTGATATATATAATAGAATTATAAATATTATTATTATTATTATTTATTAATTAACATAAAATTTAGTGAAGCAAATTAATATCAAAATATCAACTTTTCTGCATTGAAAAGGATCCAAAACAAGTATGTGTTCTTTATATAGCTCTCAATATAAATGGAAATTGTTTTACGCTTCAATAACTGTGTTACTGAAGCGTAAAATAAAGACTTTAAAGGACATTTTAATGCTATTTTTTTATTTATTAGCTCGTAGCTTGATATTCTTAATTGTATTAACATTACTAATAATTGTAAAAATAAAGCTCCTACAATCATAATCCTACAATCATAATTATTTTATCATGTGATTATAATTACAAACATTCTCTCTCAGTGTATTCTCAAAAATACTCTTCTAAATAATCAAATCTTTTAAAAATGAGATAAATTTTTTATCATAGTATATCCCTTTGTGACTTAATTAAAATACAGAGTAATATTCAATGCAGAAATGTCAGCGATTATATCACATATCCTAAAATCTGACGGATGGAGGTAATTTTTTGAGGGAAAAATACGTAATAAATGATCAACTTAATATATATGCAATCTGTTTATATCTCCAATGCGGCATTCGCAGAGGAGCGTACACAATATTTGTCATCAAACACGATACAAGTGAAGTAAACAGATAAATGAAAATGAGGAACAATTGCACAATCAAATGCATACTCGATATTAAATGATATTTAGTCGCCGAAACCGATTGAAGTGCCATAGATTTCGTTATCATTCTCGAAACGATGCGTATACAAAGTGTTCCGGGAAGTCTCGCATCAGCGATGGAAATGTATTTCTCGTATAATTCGCACTATCATTTTCCCTCTGTTACGGCTGCGCCTCTTTTAAATATTCCCAGGGCGGAACTCGAGTATACACACCATTTTGGTAAACCCTCGACTGTATATAACCCGATATTTCGCAAAATTTTTTCCGGTCGTGAAGCGCTCCGCGCTGCTGAAAATACTCGTGACAGTTTCGCGCGAGTTTTCTTTTTATTATGAAAAGATGGAAAGCAAGTCTCGCTGGAAAAATAAAGAGCAGTCCCACGCTCCCGCGCGAAAAAGGCGTACCGCGTGAGAATACCGATCGTTATCTCGTGCAGAAAATTCAGAAGTCGCGAATTAGCATGAATTCAATTAAAGCCCTGTTCGTTCAGAGAGAAAATTCGATAAAAATGCAGGTGACGTCTTCGCCGTCGTTAGTCGAATTAGATCGCATTCAACTCGTTAAAAAAATCGATAAATATCATTTTCAAAAGCGCGATCTTGTAGTTTTGCGTGAGCCATCTCAAAAGAATGTATCGACAGCTGTAATATATATAGTTCATATATGTTCAAGAACATGTGAACGCGGTCTGTCAAACTTCTCGACTCGAAGTAGAAAGTGATGGACTCGGTTGTTGATTACGTTGTACGACTTGCTAGTCTTGAAATCGAAATAATTGGAACTTGGAAGTCCGTGAAAGTAATGCGAGATATGAATGTATAATGAACGTAATTATTTTTTGTTTAATATAAAATATTAGTTCGACAGTACTCGGCGCGCGGGAGTCTGAATACTTTCTAAAATATAATTTTAATTTTAATTTACAACGAAAAGAAGATACTTCAAGCATTATGAATGTATCAGCTGTAGTCTCTGCAGAGTGAATTAGAAATTTATACTTTCTGTATAAGAATAAAATTTAACATTTATTTTTATACAGAAAGTATAAATTTCTAATTCATTTTTTGATCTGTTTCATACACACACATATATTATATATATATATAAATATATATATATATATA
>NW_017259206.1:2927735-2968012 GCF_001594045.1 Atta colombica
TTTGTGTTATATTTTCAAATATAATATTTAAAAAATCTATAATTCTTTCAAATTTTTTCCATTTTGTTAAAAATATATGTAATAATGCATCCTTAATCCTTAATTAAATAATTTAATCTTAAAAATATCATCCGGAATGACACAGAAATTAAATATATAATACTTATTAATTATGTTCTTGTTAAAATATATTTAACATGGATAAATTTAGCAAATCTGTGTAGTATTCGTGCGAATGTAAAAAAGAAGGAACATGGAAAGTTAGATATGATTTGGGTCGCATCCAAACGTAATCGGAAACTGTCGTCGGTTCTGATATCGTCCGCGAAAGTATCGTATGCAGGAAGTTTTGAGCGATCGTTTTGTCACGCTCGAGTTCATATCAGAGGGACGTTATGATGAACGAGAAACGCGGATGATGCTATATGGTGTTATAAATATACATTTGCGATAAAATACACGGTATAACTGTCTGAGTATATTATCGCTAAGTTTGCAGAACCCTGGATTTCTATTTAAATCACTATAATCTATAGTAATTTAATATAAACCGTACTGCACAAAAATAAACCTGTTAAGAGAGAACTGTTATGTTGATTATGAGAAAACTGAAGTATTACAGCGTTCTGAGATAACAATTAAGGTAAGGCAGACTTGTTTTGATGCCTCAGGGGATTGGCCGTCTAGCCTGCACCGTAATTCAATCTTGAACTTGAAGCGACTATCCACATACATTGGATTAGAATCACGTATCAATGTATTAATTAAACAAAAAAATTAAAGTAATTAAATAACTGAGTAAAACTCAAAGTTCATATGTCATATATAGTCTTAATTATATTTAAAGTATATTTTCCTCATACACGCACGCACGCATGCACGCACGCATATATACAACGAACATTCGTTTGAAAAGTTTTGAGCTTCAATATGAAAATGGCATTTAAAAACCATTTTGGTACTACAATCGCACATGTTTTGAAAGATACTTGCGAAAATTGTAACCATTTTGGACTCATAGTTGTTGTTTGACAGTCATTTATACCAGTTGATATCAATTTTTGGAAAAAATCGAATATTGGCAATCGCCATGACAAAAATTTAATTAAGATTCGAATTGATTGACCATCCTCTGTATTCATCAGATCTGGTCCAATGATTTTTCCTGTTTTTCGGCTCAAAATTCGGCTCGGAAAACAATTTTCATAAAAAACACTGATATCAACTAGTATAAATGTCAAACAACAACTGAGTGTCCAAAAATCTTTCAAAACATGTACGATAGTCAAAATGGTTTTGACGAATATCATTTTCATGTTGAGGCACAAAATTTTTCAAACAACCCTCGTAATTTACATTGTTAAACATCAAATGTTAATTTTAATATTTTTGCATGTCTCAGAAAGTCCATTATAAGTCTTTAAACTAAAAGTAAAATTTTATTTTTAACAATGTATATACACATGGGTAGTTTGATAAGTCAGTAATTTTATTTTACTTTCTTCTTTTAATCAAAATTCTTATTTTTCATTTCATAGTCTCCTTTTAAAAAGTTACTTATCAAATTATTCACGTATATAATACATTTACATTTACAAAAAATATAGTGTAGAAAAGGATGTAAAATGTTACAGTGCGATGATCCAAACAGTTAGAAGAGGTAAGAGAAAAAGTAATTTTCCTAGCGGTATTAAGAACTGTACAATAAAGCACACTGTGATGCGCGCAATGAATTGATTATGAATGTATTTTATAGCTAACGAGAGTGCTTGATTAACGCACAAAGGAAAAAAATAAAGTTTCGCGCTTGTGCTGGCGCTCAATTCATTATTGTCTTTCTGCAACGAAAGAACACTCGCGACACGGGCCAAATTGTACGTTAAGTGAAAGAGGGAGGGGGACCTCGACAATGTAGTGTCTTTTGTGAAACGTCAGAGAAAGTCGGTAAACGTTTTCCTCGCGCGAATCGCGAAGACGGTGGAAACGGCGAAGTCGGCGGAGCACAACGGAGGTTAAAATTTGATGCAACCTCGCCTAGGGTTACACGTGAGAAGCCGTACCGCTTGAAACAAAAGCAACGTGACGTAAGCAATTGCGAGCGCGTGCCGTTTCGACCTCACCTTCTCCGCGGAGATACATTGTACCGTGATAATGAAAGCGAATTGTAACAAGCGTGCAACAGTTGTACAAAGATAGTCGAAACGGCAAAAGAAACGAGAGTCTATCCTAAAAGCATTGTGTCGTTGGAAACTCGGTTATTTTTTCTAAATAAAGAACCGCAGTAATTATATGGAAAATTTCAGTTCTGGTAAAATGTAGCTTATGTATATTAATGTGATAAACAAAAGATGTCAGATTTAAGAATGACTAATTTTTGAGCTATGATGTATCAAGGGTAAAACTTGTGAATCTATGAAATAAAATAGAAAATAATTTTTGAGCTATGACAGCTTTTGTTATAATTTATAACAAAGAATTTTTATTTTTGCGATGAAATGAGAATTTTCACATATAATATAGCTTAAGCTTTTTCTCATTTCATCGAGATTCAATTTTCCATATAATTAGGACGGAATTCTTTTGTGCTTATCATGATTATTACATAAAATAAAATAAGATCACCAGAGAGAACAAGATCAAAATTTTATTTCTGTAAAATACAGTAGATATATTTCGAGATTGACGTTATAAATTCAATACTTTCCCTAAATAATGCTTGATAAAAAATTTTGCAGTGCATAAATTACTATTTAGATGTAAATATCTACGTTTGCACTTATTTTCGAGTTAATAACATCGACTATAATTCATGACCTACATTAACTCTTAATATATATCTTAGTTTTTTGGTATGCTTACTACATACGATGAGTCTTTCGTGTCCTGGATTAATTTTCATTACTTTTACAGGTATATAAAAATTATTATATATAAGCAATTTTTACTTATTTATTTAAGAAGAAATGATAGTTGAATTAAATTAATAATTTTTATATCAAATAAATATATGTTTTTATTTATATTTAGTAAATAAGCTAAATGTGTGTTCTAGACCGGATATTTTCAGAAAACTTTATTTGTTTATATTATTATTAATCTCAAATACTTTTTAAAATAATTTTGCAATACAATTGAATTATAATATTGTAATAAAAAAAAGCATTTGAGATTATTAATAATAATAAATCTTGCGTAACTGTCCGGACATAGATATGTCCGATCACTGGGACAATTACCTCGTTTACTCAGAACTAATTTAAAAAAATATTTATTAAAAAACTTAATAATTTTTTCAGTGCAATAATAATACTGTACTAAAGTACATTAGCGAGAATACGTACGTTTTAAATAAAGAACCTGAGCGCTCTCTCAAACAAAAATACGTATATCTCGTTTCCAGAAATATTGCTCTAAAAGAGTAATGAAAAGCTTTCCTTCGTTTTTCTCCTCGCAATGTAAGCTTCAAATTTCATCGTGCGAAATGTACGTGATAATAGGTTAAGTAGCAGCATGTAAACCGAGACTTTCGTAATGCAAGATCTCGTGCGCGTTGCATCGTGGCATTTCAACGTTCGTGTCCTTTTGCAGAGGCGACCAGGTCGCCCCCGACAACTGGTAAACTGGCAAGTTCCAAGTGTCGTCGGGAGACCATGGCTCGTTGCATTCTTCGTCCTTCTCCAGTCGCCCACGCCTGGCATTTCGAAACGGAAGAGACAAAGAGCTCGAAGTCGAGAAACAATGAGACCTGATATCACTCGGTTCAACTATGTACTTCTCTTCTCCCTCATGTTTTCGCGTCGACAATGATGCTGTCGCTACGTCGACATCACCGTTATTGTGCTCACGTTAGGATGGCTTACCTAATGGCGTACAATTATCGTCACTGAAAAACTCACTCTACCAGACGGTCGGTCTCCTTTTTCCGTAGGTTTATGGAATCAACGTTTTTAGCGCTCGCGACCGCCCGGGATGTAATTAATCCTCGACACATTAGCCGCTGAAGATGGACGTTTATGCGTAAATTCGCGTATTTTCTTATAATGCCGTGACGGATAGAATCTCGCATTTATCTGCGCGACGTAAAAACACGACGCAATGCAGATCCGCGGACCGTTCCTATATGTTTCTTGTTTTAGATTCGTATATTTTCTTACATTTCACTGTGGACATACGACGACAATATTTTCACAACATGGCGAAAACTATCGAAATTTTAATTACTTTCTAAATCCTTTGAAATGCAATCTCATTGTAAAGAGTGGAAACTGTAATCTTGAAAAAAAGTGACTCGAGTCGTTTTAATCTTTAAGAATGAAATTTTATTCTTTAGAGACAATTCACTCTAAGGTCGGTTGTTCCATCTTCGGATAAGCTATGTGGTAATTTATCTACTGGACAAACAAAAGAATAAAAGAGTAAGGACATAAGAGAGTAAGAAAATAAGAGTGAGCTGAAGTTTAGAGAAAGATAAACCCAGTCTAAAAGTTTTAGAGAGTAGATATAAAATTGTCTAAACTGTTCGTAATCCAATGTTTTTTTATTGCTTTCCTAGTCCAATCAGAGTCAAGCATCTGGTGCTTGATTGTGTTTATCAAAAAATTTTTGATCTAAAAAATCTGAAAAATCTGGTACACTCTTTAAACATATTCAAAAATATGATATATGACCAAAAAGTTTTCCATTATTTGTAAATATCCGAATTTGAGGCAACATAAATTAAAATTGAAAATTCGCTTGGGTCTTCAAAGTCTTCAAATCACGAAGGATTAATTGTTCCGAAGCGTGTTATACTCATTGTGCGCAAACGAAACGATTTCTACGCGCGGAAATGCTTACAGTTGGCTGCACCATAACTGACTCTTGGGAAGGGAATCGAACTCTCGTCGATCGTGGACAAACGACCGCGATTTTTGTGCTTTCGTTACGAATGGAAATTTTTTGTTTAATTTTACCAGGAATGAACGCACCTGAAAAAATAGTGGCCGATAACGGCCACATCAGAGCAGTCGCGGCAGTAATTGTCAACTGTGGAATTGTGACCGCGGAATTATTGTCCGAATCCTATGATGGGAACGTTTTGCCCGCTTTTCGCCATCGTTTTTCCCCATTTTCCGACTAATTTTCGCGCCACTGTCCTTCCGATTACATCACATCGCACCGGTAGGAAGTCACCACCGAGCGTCACCATATTATGATACATTCATAGAACGGCCATTTACGATGCAACATCTTCCGCATCAGTTTTAATAATCTGGCGCGAAAGAATGGAGCTTTTTTTCTATGCAGAAAGTCTAATTGTTACATTCAGAGTACAAACTCTCTCGCTTCTTTTTTTTTTCTCATTTTTAAATCGCTTTTACACGCTTGTTCTCAATTCTCATGGTTTTTCTGATACAGTGTTGCTAAGATTTAAACGTTCCAAGGCTCGAAAGCGTAAGAATAATCTTCGCCATCTAGCTTTAAACTTAAAGATCTAGAATTTATCGGATTGTTGAATTTACTGTTCACTTAGCACCTGAATCGTGAATTGGGAGAATCCATGCGGAATGCTCCGCTTCCCTCGATAATCGCGTAAATAATTATAATCGGTCTAATGGAAAGCCGGGGCGGCTTGTGAACCGCCTAAAAAGTTCCCTCGGAAAATAATCAGCTTAATCAGACACAGACAATTACACGTAATTATACCAAGCGCTATGCAATTTCTCCTTTCGATCCACTCACAACGCTCTTTTACAAGGTAACGCGCTTAATGCTCACAAGAGTTAAAGAGGGGATAAAATCCAAGTTGACGGCGCAGAAACGAGCTCATTGTCAGACTAGAATAAGAGACTGCGGCGCTTTTGCGTCGGACGTTATCTTAATATTTCGCACGAAAGGCAATGAAACTTAAACGGTCGTAGACTCGACTGCGTTATGCGTCCTTTACGAGAGCAACGGGAACTTCGTTCCTTTATAAGCATGCCACTTATACGTGCTACCTTTCTCCGATAAAATATACGTGAACGGACATTAAATTCTGCGAGTTCCGCATAATTACTATTTATTCAAGTTCAAACTTTGCTCAGTTGACAGCTGATTGATGCATTTTATGTTAATCTTAGTCAAATACGAGATTAAAATGTAGGAACATAAGTTTCTAATAAAATTTCTAATGGTAAGTTAAAGCAATTACGTCGCAAATCCAAGAAAAAGTAACTTTATTATATATATGTTATTTAGTTTTTCGTGTAAAAATGAAACCTATACTGTACTTTTAAATGTGTAAATTCATATTTATTGTGTTATTTTTACACGGAAAACTAATCACACATATAACAATTAACTTTTTAGATACTGGAATTTGCAGTGTTAAGATGAGTTTAAAACTCATCTCATTTTTTACGATATAGAATGAATAGGATGAAATCCAAATTAATTACAATAAGTTAATGATACACTTTCAGATATAATAATTGTATCAATTCTTTTTATTAAAATAAAAATATGTGACGAGAAATATACAGGCCGAATTATAAGTATGTTTTAAAATTCCTGAATGTAAACGTATTCCTGGATAAAAAGAAAGAACAAATGTCATGAAAATTGAATCACAAATGCTTCGTTGCAAATAATGAATACAAATACAAGTATTTATTAATAATATCATTATTATATTATTACTGTTAAATACAATATTAAATACAATATTAAATAATAACTTTATTAGAAGTTTCAGACATTTTTTACTTACAAGAAATACTCAAACTGTCTTCCATCATTTTCCACCCCTTAAGCCAATGTAGACATATAAGTGACGTATTCTTTCAATATGCTAAAGTTGATAAGAATATTTGTATCCAGAAATACGATTACAAAATTTTAAAACGTACTTATGATTGACTTTGTATATATGTGAAAGCAGAAGATCGCAAGTAAAACGATGTTTGTCTCTGACAATATCTCACACACCGCTTTCCCCAAAACACGTCAATTAATCGCGATCATTTTCGAGACTTCGAAGCGTATCGGCCAGTCCCCGACATTCTCGCTCATCTGAGGATCGGTTGGCCGTGAGCGTGTAACGCGAGGCCGCTATCTTTCTTCCCACCATGGCGAAAGGCAAGCAAAAGCAAAAGTTAACGTACGTATACACTCGGTTCCGCTCGGTGGCGAGGATACTACCGACAGTGTGCCATCGAAAGGAGTCAGTTTCCGCGTGGTCTCCGGCGCGTCGGTCACACCAAGTGTTCGTTTCTTTACCTGTTCGTTCTACGTGTCTCTACTCACGACGAGCAGGCACGTAACACAGAGAGATGCGCTCGACACTCTGCAATATTCATCGCGCCCAAGTCGCACTATTCTCACTGGGTGAGTACGAGATGGATACCAAACTCGCGGTACGATCCTCGATGGATTAGTTGTAGGAAGTTTACGCACGGGCCAATCACTGAATTTACGCCCCGGTGGGCGCACCAAACTCCCGAAGACACCGAGGATGCAAGACGCGAGGCGAAAATCTAGTCATTGACTAGCGCAAACTTGGTCGATGTCTTGAGAAGAAAAGATATGATGTAGCTACAATGGTGTGATTAGTAGAATATTTGATACTGAAGGCGGAAATGTAAATATAGCAACGCTCTTCGAAACATTGGCGTGACGCATGGATGTTAAAAAATAATTAATCGATGCTGAAAGTAATTGGCACGATATAAATACTAATCGAATAAAGTAAAAAGTTTAAAATCTATAAGAGAGAGTAAGATTATAATTAATACAAAATGCTTATCTGAGTCTCTGGGGCGGATTTTGATTCGCAAAATTATAAATTCATAACATGACAGATACAATTAGAATATATTTGCCAAATGAAGTTAAAGTAAACACAAACTTTCAGCACTGAAAAGACTCAAATCCGGAATTGAAACATTTGCGTTCACTTTAACTTCGTTTGGTAAATATATACCCCGATTGGTTGCAAATTGTGCTTATCGCATTATAAATTTATAATTTACGCACTGACATCCGCAGAACGTCATACAGACATTTTACTTGTATTAGATTTATTCTTCTAAATATTACTATTTTATTTTATTTCAATAAAAATATAACATCGTTGGTTTTCTATCAGATTATATGCGGATTAATTTTAATCTATATTGATAGAAAACCAACGATGTTATATTTTTATTGAAATAAAATTTAACCGAGATTAAAGTTGAACCGAGATTAGAGTTGAACCGAGATTAAAATGAATCTATATTATTAAAAACGAGCATTGTGTGATTAAAAATATAACTGATAAATAATAAAATCGATAATAATAATTATCGACGTTACTAATTTTTTATAAATATTTCAATCGTAGAAAAATTATTTTGAATGTCGAAATTGAAGGATCTTACAATTAGTCAATTTTCATCTTTCAACGTTGCAACTGACATGTTCGAGAAGATCGTCGAGATGTATCCTCAATGCGAAATGCATGATCGCTCGGTGTAAAGTGCATATTCAACGTAAACACGCGCTCTCTGACACGTGCCGAGGTCCTCAGGGAATCTATCGAGAATCGAGGGCAACTGGTTAGCATCAACCATCGTCTATACACCCGTTTCTATAGAGCTTGAAGTGCCGTAAACCCGGCTGGAATCATATCTCCGGCTGACGTCAGGCGTCTTCCCGGCCGTCGACGATGCTGACGCCAACGCCGATGCCGACGCCGACGTTGACGATGGCGACGGCAACGGTAGTGTCGGAACACCACGGGGAAATCAAGCGTCCTCCGCTTTTATTTGCATAAAATGATAGGACTGACCATGTCACGTTCGAAACGTCGGCCTCGCTGATTTTCCCTGCGAATTTCATTATTCCCTGGCACATCCGCCGCTCCTCTCGGCCGGAGACCGCATGGCGGTACTTCGATTTCGCATTCGGAAACAACAGCCGACAGTCATTAAGCTGGATATGCAAATATGATGGAGAGCACGCGCCAAGAAATTCCCGAGGCAAATCTTTTCTCTTGTCGCATGTCGCGAGATTGAGTCGAAGCGCGCGAAAAGCTGAATACTTAAAGGAGGAAAAAGAATGCAATTGCGAGTGAACGAAAAGGATTGTAATCTAGAATGATAATCTAGTGAAGACAAATATATTTATCTTTGTTCTCGTGCACGTAAATTTAAAAGTCGCGTGAAATATAAAGTAAATTTGCGAAAAGAGAAGGACAAAGAACTCGAGAGTTCCAAAAACTTAATTACTTTTAAAGACTTTTGCGAATAACTTCTCATACCTATTCTGTACACGAAGGTACGATTCTATGTCAAGGCAGGTGGCTCACGGCCGCGCTCACCGTTTACACATATTGTGCTAATTTCATGTGAACCTCGCCCGTTCCCTTTCTATTTTTTTTTTCGCACTGAGCGCAACGTCTCGCGAAATCCATGATGGTTGAATAGCAGCCGCACCGCGCCGCGAAATGGGATTATATCGAATTCGTGGTAAAGCTCGACAGTGCAAACTAATTCGTCGCCTGGATATTTTTAATTCGCAGGCGAGAGTACGCGTGAAAAAAAAAAAAAAAAAAAAAAAAAAATCACTTTTGCTAGTGATTGTAACCAACGAGTGTAACCGTACGTGCGCCTGTACAAATATTATCGGACCGATGGCTCGGAATCCCGGCTGCCAGCTATTATCCGGCTGCTATCCCAACCCAGCGGCACTTAATCCCGACAAATATAGACGAAATTCCGCAGCATTGTTGCGCATACGACGAGCAGATTTGAATATTACCGTTGCGCACGCATCACACTAATCGCTCTCTGTCGTTCAGCTACTGCGATTAATTATCGGCTGAGCGCGTAATCCAGCTCGCGCGTGAGTGAAACTTGGGACGAAATCAATTTTCGTCGAATTCAAATCCTAAAAGCGTTATCCGGCGATCGTCAGTGAGTCGTATTCCCCGTTTGATGATCGGATGATCGTGCAAATCCTACGAAGTATTAACGCTACGCAAATGTCGAAGAGTGGAAATTGCATCTTAATGGATGAATTTAAAGCTTAATTAACATAAAATCTAAATTATAATCATTGTGCTTAAAATTATCTATAATAAGATCAAAATTAAATCGTTCAAAAAAACGATACGAATAAAACGCATGTGAAAAATAAACATGCTGGAAAGTTTTGCTGAAGTATGTAAGCAGAATCTCTTATAATATATTTTCTTATAAAATATTTCTTATAAAAGAACCGGCTTCTAATTATCAAATTTTTGATATGTGATTGTTTTTTTATGATACTCTGATCAAAAATCTGACTTGAAAAAAGATCAACTTTTACGGTTGCGGAACCCTAAACTGCTTAAAATTGTGTATTTTACAGAAATCATGTTTTTCCTATATAAGATTATTAATTTTTTCATATTTTTTTAGATTCTTCTTGCAACCTTGCAATCTTCTTAACAATGCAAAATCTAAAAGAGTCTAGTTTAAAATTAATAGCTTTTATTATCTTAATTAGAATTCGATTTCTTCATAAGAAATGTGTCTTTTAGCTAAATATAGACCTAAAAACAATTCTGTTATGACATTGAAATAATTATGTAAAAGACGTTCAAATTGGTTATTAAAATGTCAAAAATTATTGCAGCATCTTATACTTAAGATTCTTAATTATTTTGATAATCCAATAAAATTATTTCTGAATCTATATACCTACTAGTTAAATTTATAGACGCTGAAATCGTTTTTTTCGAATGTACGAATGTATCTTAAAGTAACTACAAATTAAATGAAGGAGGTACGAAGCTGTTAACTCTGACAGTTAATTTTGGAACCTCGCCAAAATCGTAGATATAAATCCGCAAATGGATGAAAAGGAGCTGAAATATTTATACGGAAGTCTAGACGGGAGATTACGCAAACAGTAGATTAGCGAATCACGATCGCGTCCTTGGGTCTTCGAGATGTAGATTTAGGTTAACGATTTAACGATTTAACGATTTAAAATCTTGTAATATGGGTTAATGCGAATAGCAAAATCTCTTTGAATCTCGCCGCGTTAGACGTTACTTTCCAACTAAAGTACGTATCCTTTTGCGGGAATCACCGGAGTGGCGGTGGATCACTGATGAATTTTTCAACGTGCTTAAACCAGAAATCCCCTGTTCGTCGAACACAGAGTCGCTCGTAATGTGGTAGTAGCGTGGTTATCGATGCGCTCGGGCGTATCCCATTAAAATCGATCGATACCGATAGTATTGTAAATACGATACGTAGCCAAAGATTCTTACAATTCCTCGTATGGAAAATGCTGACAAATGTTTTTAGAAAACTCTGCGTTCTTTCTATTCTTTGCGCGTTTCTTTCCGATTTTCCTGCAGGAAAAAGACCAGCCCTCGTACACGTATACATACATCTCGACACAAACGTCTCTCCCGATCGTGAAACGTCTACGACGATGTTTCATCGTGCTGGCTTCGGTCGTTTTTCTTCTTACAACGGAATCGGTTTCGCCGACGAGGCGATCATAAAATTTAACGACATTAATTCGGGGCCCGCCGGAATCTACACCGTTGCGAAACAATCGAGTGTGTGGAGGGGAGAATGAAATGGAACCTGTTAATTTGTTGGTGGAGTTTAATTTTAGAATGTAAGTGGATATCCTAAGTGAAATATTATTCATAAATATAGTTTTAAAAGGAAAAGAATACACTGTAAAAAATTAAATGTTAATTTTAACTTAAAAACGTTTAGTGAGACTTTCTGAGACATGCAAAAATATTAAAATTAACATTTTTTTTGCTTGTTTTTAAATCAAAATTAACATTTTATTTTTTACTGTGTATTCTCTAGTCAAGATTAAGATTTGCAGGTTACGAGGAACGTTATGGTCTCATTGCAAAAAGCAAATTAAGCAAAAAATCAAACTTAAGCAATTCTAATGCTCGGTTTTTTATTTTCTGGTTAAATTGTGATTAGATTTAATCTAATGATAATCCAACAATAGTATTTTTTAGCTAAGGTTCATCAACTAAGCTGATGATTTTATAGTTTTAAAGTTACCGCCACGAAACTATCAATTTAGTGATTAATCGTAACTAAAAAAATACAATTTTTATATTAACATCAGATTAAGTGAGGTTAAACTCAAATTAATTAATCAGAAAAATGAAAAACTTAGTCTAACTAATTGTTTGACGTCGCCTGAAACTCCCGACGACTAAAATACGACTTTCTACAATAAAACGTTAGTAATAGATCAGAAATCCAGAGCGAGTTGTAAGCAAGTCAGTAGTGTGTCATAAGCCAACAATAAGTCAAGTAATCAGAGATTATGGCTGGTATTCATAATCGGTTCTTATTTCAAGACTATCTTAAGTAATGTCTTAAGACGCTAATGCGGCCCTCTGATTGGTTCTTGACAAGACTGAACTTAAGACGGTTTCAAATATAAGATCTAACTATGAATACTAGTCTATGTAAAGATTTCATTTCTTACGATTTAAAACTCAGATTACGTTATGGTTGACCAATCATGTAGATATTATAAGCTTTAAGAACTGAAATATAGACGCAACGATCTAATATAATGTTTATTCTGAATGTAAGATTTCTAGGATTATAGCTTATAATTCTGATTTAAGACTCTATAATATGATATAAGTAATATGATATATAAGATGACTAACAGCTTATTGTAGAAAATTCAATATACACCCATAAATAACATCCCTCTCTAAAATTAGTGAAGCAAGTTCTATAGATACGTTCCTTTTTATTACAAAAATCACATGCGAGTCATATATCGGGTATTGTAAAACAAATATGTACACGACTCTCACATATATGACTCTTGTAGTAGTAGTAATAGGATATCTTACTTCACTAGATGTAAAGAAGAACGGATCATTGGCCACAGTAGAGACTTTCGCACTCCCAGTTATACCCGGAACAAACTGAAGAGTGCCAGACGAGAAACGAATCGCACGAAAGTTTATTAGCTGCAATGAAGCTAGCTGCGGCTTGAATCCCGCGCGACAAGTAGTAATTTGTATTCGCAACAAGTTTCTCATGTCGGCAACGAAATATTATACACGCATCTCCCGCAACGTTTGATTTCTCGACAACTTTACTTGCGCTCGCGAAATCACGCTAGAATGCTGGAATGTTAACGACAAACGAAAGAAAAAGAACGGTGAGAAAAAAAATGGAAAAAGGTGGCAAAGCAAAGGCGGGTCTCCCGCTCGACAATAACGAATCGCGTCGTAGCGTCGCGTGCACGATTTGTACGTCGAGACAAAAGATGGCAAAGATGGCACGCGATATTCCAGGCATCACGATGAAACACGTCAATTTCGCTCGCGTGTTAGCAACAAGATGTGGAATACACGGGAAGCCGAATATATCCGAGCACGTCTCCATGCGTAATTCTCCATACATGAGAAATTCTCGTTAACGCGTCGCAATGATTTTCGTGCCTTTTATGAATATCCTTCATACTCTCTGAATCAGCGTATATAATCACTAATTAGTGGCATACTTTGCATTGATAATCAGTGAAGTTCAACTAAAAAAGGAAGAATGTTTGAATATTATATAACTAAAATACTGATATTTGCACATTAATTTCAATCTTCCAATACTATATTCATTGAATTTAAGCACTAAAACAAGGTTAATTAGATCACACAATAAAGATTAGCAAGGTTAGGGATTTCATATTTAATTCACTGATTACCTCATACTTGGCACTGATATCAGTGATCCACTGATTCAGATTTAGAGAGTAAATTTAATTTTTTTACTTCCAACAGCAAAACACGATATTTCTTTCGTAAGATTTATAAACCCCATTATTCCGTCTTCATCAATCTTATCGTGTGCGCCGAATTACCGCAATCTCCATTTCGCCCGTTCGTTTTCGCGAGAAGAAGCGGAACAATACTCCGACATTTTTAATTGATAATAAAATGCGGGAAAACGCGGAACTTTCCTTCGGTTGATGCACATATGAATTTTTAACAATGCCTCGATTTCCTTCGATAGCATTTGTATCTCTCGCCTGTTTCGAAGTTTCTCAGGCGAGTCTTTGCCGTGCTTTGAGCGTGGAAAATGCTGCGAGCTGATGACTCGATGAAAATAACAGGTATAATATACTGGAAACGGAAGTACGTGTAAAGCGAAGATCGAAATTGTGCGACTCAGGTTTTTCCTTCTATTGCCAGCTCCCGCGTATATAGGTTTCGCATAGCAATCGCGGGGCCGTGTTATTATCCGTACACAAATTCGTTTCTCCCGCACGAGTTTACCGTACTATGTTCACCATCTTTGCAACGTCGAGAGAAGACGGCTCCTTCGGCAACCGCATTTTCTGCATGGCAACGCGTTGAGCGCACGTTATGATTTTCTATTTCTTGCATTTTATTTATTTTTTTTTCAATTCTTCTCTCGCCTCTCCATCCCCGCCTGCTCCTCTCGCAATTCCTCCGCGTAGTTCCTGTATACGTTGGCGATTTGTAACGTAAACTGATATTCTCGATTGCTTTCACCTACCTGACGAGTTTAAGTCGGTAATATAATCCACCGCTTATACCCGTTGTAATTAATGCAACCCAATTCGCCTTTTCTATTACGTTACAGCATTACAGACAAAATTTACATAACGCCATTGCAGGAAGAAGGGGATCGTATGACTGCAACACAACGTGCAGAGAATGACGCGCGTTCGTTCGGCGAAACCAAATATTTCGCACTGTTTACCCTTTTCGGTTTTATATACTTAATAGAAATTCCCTCGGTTTTCTCGACGCAGTGGAATGAAAGCAGAACGAGACACGGAAGATAAGGAGGAAAAGGAGGAGGAGGAAGAGGAGAAGGAGGAGGAGGAGGAGGAGGAGGAGGAGAAGGAGGAGGAGGAGGAGGAGGAGGATATGAAGGAACGAGCAACCGACGGCGCGCATTCGATAATACAATTTACGGTCGTGGACGATGGCGTATAAATTTTTATGATGATCAGGTAGCAGCGTTTGATATAGCCATACGCGACCCAGCAGCCACCAGGATATACTCGCCGCCGATGCACAATCGCATGCGAAGGGCGATGCAAGGCAGTGTAGATGCTCAACTAACATCGGCGATGGACGTGGCTTGAATTGAGCGAACAATCTCTATAGCCTCGTATAGAATGATATTAAGTCGGCTTAATCACTCGCGGGCTAGGCGCGAAAATGAAATTTAACCTGGCATCGATCGAGTTATTCGACGCCTCTCGTGGAAGAGAGATTGATTGATCCAGTTTCCAGGCCGAAAGAGCGTCTCGCAAAACGTGCTTTGACTTTGAAAAACCGCACAAGCCTGTCCGAGTGAAATCTATAGTCACTCGATACTACGGGAAAGGTTAAAAAAAACTTGTACGAGCGTATTGTTTACCCAAAGTTCGGAAATATATAGAATGATAGATATGTGAAATTTTCAAACAATTGTTGGGAGAGGATTAAATAAAACCGTCAAGGGAAAACAATCTCTTCATCATGCTGGCATTCCCACGCCGAACGGTCCGAACGCGAGTCAAGCCGCGAAAGCTGGCTTTCCTGCATGCAAATTTTGTGCATTCCTGTTTCGTCGAAATTACATTTCTCTTACAACTTCCTGTAGGAAGTATTAGCCGATTGAGGAATTCGCTCGGCACACGACGGCCGCATTCGTCCGTTTCTCGTTGCGCACTCGTTAATAAATAGAATTCCTGGTCAGAGAACGATCGATAACTATGAAGGTGGAAACCGGGTATAATAGTTATCGATAAGTACTTTCCAGCCCACAGAAACATTGCCGTGTTATTAGTCAACGAGTAAGACTGATCGCGAGCATAAAAGTCATTAATCAGTAAGAACATATTACATGCAAATGTGAATGTCACCATCATACACATTTCAATAAATTTATCTTTCAAGGTTGCCACAAATTCTTCATCCTAAAATTCCATAACTTTTCCCTGCTCTCACAATCAGACAAAGTTTAAAATTCTTTTTCGTCGATTTGGAAATTATTAAATATTTTATTGAGAAATTAACATAGACTGGGTTGTTACATCTTTCAATAAACTTCAGTTAAACTGTCTTACTCTTTTATTCTCTTATGTTCTTACTTTTTTGTTTATCCAATAGGTAAATTATCACATAGTTCGTTTGAAGATGGAACAATCGACTCATAGTAATGTAAATTACTATTATTAATGTTGCTGACACTGCTTATATTTAATTGTTAAACTAATAATATTCCAAAATTGCATATCTTCAAAACCAAGAGTTTTAATTTACCAAAAAATTTTGCAAAATTCCCTCCTTGATCATTTTCAATTTCCCTGATTTTCATAGTTTTCTTATCTCTTATCAATATACCTGTTCAATTTAGAGATGGGCAGGAAAAAAGTTCAAATATATTTCTCTTTTTCATGTCAAATTAATTAACTACACAAATCTACACGTAACATCTGTAGCTGCTGTCTAGACGACATTTTAATCGAGAATAATGGTTTTGGGAGTTTTTATCTGAATGATATTTCAATCTCTAAAGCTTCTCTCGCTTTCGGAATGATCGATTCAATTACTACGCGAAAGGATTATTTACGCCTGACGCGAGATCGACGCTCATTCGAAAGTTAAAGCTCGATGATCCAGAGTGTCAGTGGCGTTCCTGCCAGTCATTGACGAATGGACTTAAACTCGTTTCATCGTGTGTTATAACTGATTGGTGTTAATCAAGCAAGCCCCACAGGACAATGCTGGTTAATTAGACAATCACATTCGTGCTGGGCGATAACAATTTTTCTCTTCTCGTTCTCTTCCATGTTATTCGAGCCTCAGAGAAGCTTGAAACTACCATCAGAGCCAAAGAAGAAATCGTTGACATTATATTTATTACGACGTACAGCAAACGCGACGCAGTTTCTCTCCGGGTATTACTCTCGACGAGCGTCGCAATAACGAGCCGTCATTCGCTGGTAAAAGCTCGCACTACTTGCCGGCGTTTGTGCAAGCACACGATATTGATATCCGGACAAATATATTTTCTCAGCATCCAAGTAACTCTATCAAAGTTTACTTAGTAACTCGGTAACGTGCCGCTCTCTGCCCGAAGTTGCTCCTTTTGCTGTCGCATAGCTCCGCGACATGCGCCCTACCTGTTCCTTAATAATATTTATAAAAACCGAGGAAGACTACCTAGGAAATTTAAAAAAATTTAAAAGCAGATTCCAGTTTTAAGACTCAAAAAAACAGAAATTATTGAAACAGTGACATCTGAAAAGGTTTTTTACTTAAACACGTAAAAAATTCAAAAAACACTAAGAAAATTACCTGATTGGATTAATTGGAATTCTAGTTAAAAATACGAATCAGAATTTTCTAGTTAACTCTACTAAACTCTAGTTAAAATAATCAGAATACTAAATGATATAATAATCTTCTGGTTTGCTATTTTCAATCAGACTTTATCAGACTTAATCAGAGCAGCATATTGGAGAAGACTCCAAAGTCCGATTTTTTATTTTCTAATTAACTTGTGATTAGATTTAGTCTGATAATAATATAAAAATTATTTTTCTAACTAAATTAATCTCTTCTAATTAAATTCTCACTAAACTGACGGTTTTGTAGTAAATAACTCTTAGTTTTTTATTTTTTGGTAATTTGTGGATAGACTTACAAACTTAATAAATATAAAAATTGTATTTCTAATTACGATTAATCTCTAAACTAATGGTTTATAGTAATTTTTAAAGTTATTATTACAAAATCATCAAGTTAAGTATAAACTTAGGTATAAATCACAAGTTAATCAGATAATAAAAAATAAGGCCTAAAAGTTATCACTATAATTTATTAATTAGTTCTAATTTATTTAATTTAGTAATTAATTATAACTAGAAAATTACAATTTTTATGTTATTATCAAATTAAGTAAGGTTAAGTCTAAATCACAAGTTAATCAGAAAAGAAAAAATTAAGTCTAAGATTAGTGATTACTTTCCAGCAAAGCAGGGAACAATGAACATTCTTTTGTTTAATATATTATATTGACAAACAATAAGGACATAATAATTCATTGTGTTGTATTGTATCATCTGTATCTTTTACTGGAAAGTAAAAGTACCTTAAGAGTTGTGTGTCGAATTCAGAAATCTGCGCGCTAGTGATATTTTATGTATCTATAAGATGACGTGGAAATAGATATAGGTATTTACATTCGAAAGGTACTTCCGATTCGATCGCGTGCAACGAACGATGACGCGAGTATGAAAAATGAAACTGAAATGCGATAATATATAATTCTGACGTTATCAATATAATGAATGATAATTGTCTGTGAAAGTGCGATGTCGTATCGCATCACTGATTATAGTTTCTATATTAAAATCTGTTGAGATATTGATTGAGAGATTGGAAAAGCCAATTTCGAGCGTCGCTTGAAATAACAAAAAAAAAAAAAAAAAAACGCGATATCACAACTTAGTTACATCGCGACAAGATTGTGAGAATCTAATTTTGATCTGACGCGATTGCCAATAGCGCGAATTTATTTTTCGTTTGTGCTTCTATATAAATCAAAGTTATATGCATGATACTTTGAAAGAATGCACAAGTTTACTTTCTAATGCAATATTTTTAATCAGTATTTTCGCGAAATTTCTATTGGAAATTAACATTTCAAAATTCTAGAAATTTTAATAAAAAATACTGATCGCTATTCGATTAACTTGTTATTATCAAGATATGTACAACAACAAACGAACGAAAAATCGATATCTATAATCCAAAAGTAAGAATCAAAGTAAAGTTGTAAACACGATTTTATAATTATAACTTCGTATTTGTTTAGACAGAAGTTATTAATAGATAGATAAAATATCGAGAAATTTGCGGATAAATATGTACAAGCTTTTAACAGCCATTTCTAATATTTGCGCTGTCTGATACACCATTAATATTAATTGGTCTCGCTCCGGTCTATTATAGTACAGTCAATGCGCACTTCGCAAACATTTGTCACAATTATCTATATATCGCCGAGAGAAGAATGGAAAAGCACGTTCTATGTTTTTTTTTTTTCTCGTATACTACATTTCTGCACTCACTTTCATCTATGCACCTACGCCGTTTGCCGCGTGTGAAAGTGCAACGAATTCCCTTGATGGATATTTGTTCCGATTTTAGGTATCGCTGAGTTATACGTTTTTCCATCACCGGGCAGCGCGCTTTTACATATCCCGACAGCTTTTCAAACGTATTTATTCCGGCGATATGTCGCGCGTGGAATACATGCGCGAATGTGTATCTCGCCTTTTTAACTGAATTAATTAATTGCATAAAACGCACACGCTCAACGACACTTTGCGTACGTTTTTCATCGCTCCGAATCAGAATTAATTATTATTTCGGAACAATTTAAATGTGAACCGCGTGACTTTTCGGTCGTTCAGCATAAATACAAATGTATACGAAAATCACGGGAGATAGTGGATACTTCCATATTTGTGAAAAATCACGTAGCATGCATTAAAAGTTTGGCTGAAAAAAAAAAATAAATTAATATTTTATAATGTTTCCCAGGTAAACGTGCTATCCCGTATTCCTGCATTCTGAAAAGATAAACTTCAGGCATGCGAAACATCGCGAATAACGCGCAGCATGCAGTCGCGATAAAGTATGCCATAATTATTTGCATTTTTATCGTTTCACCTCGTTACTTTTTGTCAGAATATACATTCGAATATAGCGATATGATATGCTTTGCGAGGCCTTTGAGAATTTCTCTCTTTCTTCATTTTTTTTGTGTTAAGCGGGAGGCTAACAGTTCTTCTCTTCCTATTATCAACTTTTCATCAGACGGCTAGATGCAAAATTAAAGTTTATCAGAGATTCAATATGACTCCGGTGTGCGCGTATGTAGCCCGTAAACGCAGGTAGGTACGAAGCCCAAGAGCCAGGCTTCGGGCATAATATTTCGGATAAAGGATATCGCGTGTCGTAAAGCTCGATGTAGTCATCAAACCGGTCGCAAAGTATGGAAACGGGCGAAACAAGGGTACAGGATCGAAGAAACAGTACGGAAGAAAAGAAGAATAAGAGGCGGCTGCAGCGAATGGTGCGACAAAGATGTGGCGGTAGCGATGATGATGGCGTTCGCCGCAACGAATTCATAACTTTGTAGCATAGAAAATTTTACCGCGGCTCGTAAAGGAAGCACGCTATATACGATGCTGGCCAATCGGCAACGAGCAAATAGCGGCGCATCGTTTCGATGCAAGCGCGTATTTACGGCGAATGTGCAATGCCTGGCGGCAGGACCACGATGATCGAGAGTCTGAGCCTCCGAATACGAGTTACGATCGATCGCAGCCCCTGGGACGAACAGACGCCGATGAATTGCAACGAAACAATTTTCACCTTCTTAATCGGTCGACTTGGATAAGTAAGTGTGAAGCTGGTGAAGAAGATGATAAAAAAAATCGATAACGAGATATGACGAATTATAAATTGTAGGAAACTGTATTATTTTTGAAAAGGTGACGCGTTTTAATATGATATTGAAGAGTAACATAATGCGAGCAAAAAAATCCCACGCTAATTATATGGAAAAAATGGCGCCAAGTCAAATACTCTAAATTTCTTGCAGTAAAATCTCAAGAGAGCGAAAATATAACTATCCTTAAAAAAAAGGAAAAATATTTCACTTCTTTAAAAAGTAATTATTTTCACTCTTTTTAGAGTGAATTTTTATTTCAAAGGAGTGCAATCTCAAAAAAGTGAGATTTCACTCCTTTGAAGTAAAAATTCATTCTAAAAAAAATGAAAATTGTCATTCTTTCAAAAAATGAAGGGTGATCGTATTTTTCACTTTCTTAGAGTGAGATTTCACTGCAAGAAATTTAGAACAAATAGGCTAAACTATATTTTGTAAATTATGAGATCAAATAAAATAATCAAAAGTCTATTTTTTTATAGATACGACGATAAACAATAGACAGATTTTATGCTCCATTTAGTTGCTGTTTTAAATCTAATTGGACTGAAAAGTATCTTTATCTATAAAACTTTTATTTATTTTTTTAACTGTATCTTATAATATAAAAGATATGTATAATATAAAAGATAGTTACAAATTATAATTTTTTTGAAAAGTAATTATATGTTTTCTTACATCAACTGATTCATTTTATGATTCAGTGCATAAAAATATTAAATATATATATATATAGTTATTAAAAAATAAATAGTTTAATAGATAAAGATATTTTCAGTCTGATCAGACTAAAAATAGTTACTTTGAAGTGATGCTACAACAAAATCTGTCCACTTTTTATGGCTGTATAGCTAATACAGACTTTTAATCAGCATCTCTTAATCTACAAAAGAATGTTACGCTTTTAATCAATTTGACTAAAGCCATATAATTTACAATACAAAGTCCTTTCGCTTGTATTGCCCACAGCGCTTCAGTTTGACAACGGAGAAATCTTGAAAGAGATACTTTCATCAATAAACATTATCATTTTAAAGAGAAAAGAGTAATCGTTCTAACTATGCATTCAAAATCGATGGCAGTAATATGCACATAAAAACAAAATGCAAACAATTCGTTCGAGAAACGGTTCACTCGTCACGAAAAAAATAAAAACAGACAGAAAAGTGAAACATACAAATTATGAAAATTTTCAAAAACAAATACTATATCTGTTACCGCTCTTATATATGCAAATCCCATCACAAGAAGATAAAAATATAAAACATCTTTCTCGTATTATTGCAATATTTTTTTAGTTAAACAACCTTCTTCCTCTTTTAAAATTGCAAATGACGGCTATAAAGAAATCGGTTCTCATACTTCAGAATTCAGATACACTGATGAAACTCGAGTCTGATTTTATCTCTTGGATCCCAATATGTTGGCACATCATTTCCAAATTAATATATAGCGCAGCCTTGAATTTAAATGATTCTATTTAAATCGTTTTTTTTAATTTAAACCTTGAATTTTAAATATTACCATGAATCAGCTTACAACTGCATTTGTAGAAATACTATATATTTTAAATACGACAATTAAAGAATTTATACAACTCGATACTATATATTTTTCAATAAGCTGCGTACATTCCTCAGTACGCGAAATTCGCATTTAACCTGGAAATAGTTCATGCTATTTTTTTTTTTTTTACGAAAACGATCATTTAGGAGGTTGTGCAACTCTTCTGCATTTCATTTATTTAATTCCAATCTTAAGAAAAATTTCTAGTTAAAAATGAACGAACCAGAAGATTCTGATCATATCAATCAGAATTCCAGTTATCTGAACTAGAATCAAAATAGACTTAACCAGAAAATTCAACCAGACTTTTTAACCAGAATTCTAATTAATGCAATCAAATTCGTGTTTTCCAGTGTAGCATCAGCCGCGTAAATATATTCACGCGGGCTGTAAAAGTTAAGATATTCATGTGCCGGGTTTGACCGAGAAATGGCCATAAAAATTCATTGTGCCGCTCGAAATTATATATAGTAATCTAGTGATATACAAGGCGCCCTGTAACGATCTCTAAAAGGAACCATATTGAACGCAGTGAAAACACACACACCGATGTTACGTTTCGTTAATATCCGCGATCGGTTTTTCAATCAACCGTCTGGCGAACCCGTTATTATACCAAAGCGTCACGGCAAAACCTACGTTTGTGTTTTTACAATCACACCGCTGTAATTTTACGATCGGCAAGTGCCGAACCGTACGAGCGATACGAACTGTACTGGAAAGCGAAACTGCAATTCACTTCTTTTTTTTTTTTACTTAAAAAGTACTTAACGATAATTGAAAAAAGCAATTTAGAGAAAGCAGAGGAAGAGTATGACGAATATTGCCAATGCAAATCTTTAAATTTTCGTTCTCTATAGCTCGCCTCCGACGATCTCTTTAAGTATTGAATATAATATCAATACGAGCGAAGAATTTATTTTAGACAAAATATAACACGTCATATCCGTGCCGTTTTTCCTCGAGAAAAAATTTAATAACTAGATTATATAGTCAGGACAATCTCCTCGTTCAAGCACTATTCTCCACCAGCCACACATTTTTCATCTTCCAGGTAACGCTGCAGAAAATCGAAACTTCGATTGCATCGCATCATCGGCAATTAATCGGCAATTAATCAATGTGCGCATAACTGTACCTATCAGGTGACGCATTAGTGCGTAAATGCGTGCGCGGAAAATGAAAACCAAACGTTGAATTCGGTTAATGTCTTGCGGACAGGCGAGCAGATGAGATTGCCCTGACGTTGATAGGTTTGAGGGTGGGAGAGAGCGGTGACCGGACCGAGCCGAGGTGGGAGAGAGGATCGGAAAGCGAGAGATACCACGAGGGTGAGGACTGACGGAGGATAGGATGGGTTTACAAGCGAGGGGACTGTAAAGTGGTAACCGCAGAGCTCGACTACGGGAGCCATCGGGAACAGATTGCAACTCTCCACCTACATCAACTATCTCCTCTCCTTCGGTTATCTTCCCCATCGCGTCACTGCTTGTATTTGTCTCATTCTATCTCTCGCTCTCGCCTCTTTTCCTCTCTTTTATACTCGTGCACCCTCCACGTTTGTTTCTCTAGCCGACGCTCTCCCTCTTGCTCATACTCGTCGTGTATACGTCCTGACACCACCTGTCCTAACCATCTCTCACCATGCCGTGCGCCAACGATCCTGCTTACCTCGCAAGCACAAAATACCTGACAGCCTCATTGTCAGTTCTATTAACAGGTGTTAAAGCGCGCAATTAACTCGAAATCCCGTTGCCACTTTCGGCCTGGAGATCGATCAGACAACCCTGGCTGTTTGTCTTTCCCGAGACGACACTGGCAAAAAAGATAAGCCATATGCACGCCGTGCACATCGCGCGTCAGATCTAGTACCGAAATCTCATCACCGATGGTTTTTGCGAAATGCCGACGTCCGATTAATCACGTGCAATTTGCATCGTGCAAATTGAGAAAATGGCGTCTCGGGATTTTCCACTTGTGCAAGTTCTTCTCCCGTAGAATATAAAATTCTCGTTAATAAGTCACTTTTCGCGCGAGGTTAAATAATTCAGTTTAATATTCAGGAAATACACTCCTTTACGCTAATAAACGGTCTAGAGCGAGATTAATTTTCGTTTAAGTGGCTATCCTTGTTCTTAAATCTTGGCGATCTGAGAATAGGAAGTGTGATGATAATGTAATGAAACAGACGATGAGGCAATACCGTTTCTCATATTTTGCAACTATACTTTTTAAGTGAATTTTCGAGTTTATTACTTTCTCTCTCCTCTATTTATCTTGGCTTCTGCATATCTCTTTTTATATTTTTATAAAATTTATTCTTTCTATTTCTAGCGTTAACGAATATTAAAATGTTTATAATTCCTTGTGATTTGATTTATTTAAGCATCTTCGTATTTAACTTTAGTATCTTCGTTTTTTTCTGGTTAACTTGTGATTTAGGCTTAACTTCGGCTAACTAAATTAGACTTAACCTGATAATAATATGAAAATTGTATTTTTCTAGCTATGATTAATTATTAAACTGATAGTTTTGTACGGAAACATTATGTACTCACTACAAAACCATCAGATAAGTGATTAATCACAGAAAAGTACAATTTTTACATTATCATCTATAGTTAGATTTAACCATGAGTTAATAAAAAAATGGAAACTAAGTTTATGTCTCTAGAAATTATTAATTTTAAAAGTTCTTAATTCCCTTTAGATTCATGATACGATTTCATTTTATTTTCGCTGGTAATTCGCCGTTGGCTAAAATCATTATTTCCGTATTTCCGTCAATTTCCGACGTACCAAATCCATCCCAGACAACCGTGTATCTCTGTGCGCTGTAAAAGGGAAAAGGGATAAACAGGCTGCAGTTGCCCCTCTAGCCGGCTTTACGACTGGCACTCAACGCGTTCGAAACAGGCGTCTCTCTCCGGATGCACGCCCGTAAAACTTAATTGCTGCTGCAATACGTATATATCGGGCTGTCCTGGCGTCATGTACATTTTATGTACGTATATAGAAATCCATCGTGGCGGGATGTACACCGCATACGTATCTTTCTCGTCATCCCCTGCTCGTCACTCTCATCCCTTTCATTTTGACTTTTCTTTGTAGAGGAAAAAAAAAAGAATAGATATCTATTCTACATATCGTATTCACCTGTCCTCTAGAATCTTCACCCATCTATTCGTTTGCACTTTTTGAATGAAATGTTTGCACTTTTTGAATGAATCTCTTAATTTTCTGATACCTCCTTTCTACGCCGATCTCACTCTTAGCTTCTACACTGGATTAGTTCACATTAAAGCTATTGTTAAATTTATAACGTCAAACTATAACTACAATTTGAGTTATTTTTAATTATTTGTATAAATCACCTTGGTCCTAATATATTAATTTGACTAAAATAATGGAATTAAATAATTTAACTCAAGAAAATATGTCCAGAATTTGACTCAAATTTAGTTTACCAATAACTAATAAACTAACAAAATATGAACTTTGAAACTAACAGAAATGGATTGATTTACATTTTAAGAAGTTAAAAATAACAAAATGTTATTTAACTTAAGAGATTGGGTTTTACCATTGCTTCTTTCATATCTAACGTGTACTTTATATAAAGCAAGCATCAAAATGTAATGACATATAATGACAATATAATCAATTTCGACTGAAGTAATACATGTATATTTTGTTAAATAATTTAACAATATCATTATTGAGTATGAAAGCGTTTATAAATATTTATATGCTTTTACATTTAACTTTGCTAATTTCGTGTATAGCAGCTTTTGATATACATTAAATCTAATGTAATACAAATGACCGAATTTGCTATAAAGTGATATCCATATTCGATATATTTTTGTTCTTAAATGCTATTTACTTTCATTTAAGTATAAAATGTTCTCTTCAATTATAAATGTTCACTGGCATCAATAATAAAGATTTTAAAGATTTGCATAAATATAGATTTATGCAAAGTACATTTTATTCTTAAAATTGTATTCTTATTTCTAAAATAATTATATGGTTCAAACAAAAACTCAATTACTCGCATTATTTATTATTCGAATTTCACGAATTTTCATTTTATTATCTATTAGCTGAACGCTATAAATAATTTAGTTGTTCTATAAATCTATAATATAACGCGAAATTTTAAAACGAAAAAAGGATCCTGCATGAAATATCTGAGAATAATTTAATCGATATTTCCTTCGCGTAGCTTGAGACAAGCATACTTTAAAGTAATGGAAAACATAATATTGGACGATGATGAGATCAACAGGAGAATTTCCATAGACTTCCATGGTCCTCGTTTTACGTCGTACTTCACTCATGACACAGACGATAGATCGACGGACGTATTATTATATCTCAAATGCACTAGAATCCATCGACGGCATTTGATTGACGACGAGACATATTGGAGTGCGCGTTGTTATAGAGATTCCTCTTGACGGCTTCGAAAAGTAAGGAGAAAAGAAGAAGGCGAATGACGAGAAGTACATAAAATATGAAAAGGAGAATTATAAGTAAATGGAACGTAAAAAGATAAAACGATCAGCAGACATGCTCTTTATATTGGCGAGCAAATCGAAGTTTTAATAAGCATGATGTTAAAAATTCGGTCAATAAATAAAATTAAATAGCGATAAATGGGAATAAAATAATGACAGCAAGTCAGAATTTAAGTAATCGATAGGTTTTCAAATATTATACATCGCAAAAAATTCATCTTAATATTCAAATTTTAATACATCTTAAGTCTTCTGATCTGTGAGGTCCCAGGAATTCATGGGTTGCGAAAATTCGCAGGATGTTTTGTTGCTTTCCGGTGATAATGTCCAGCAAATGAAGCAACAAAAGGTGAGACAGTGTGAGAGACAAAATGTTCGATTGCCACGGAAAAATCTTCTACTTCTCTTTCCACCCTCGAGCAATTATGCATAATAGGGGTTGCAGCTGGCCCGTAGCCACATCTACCTGTTGCACGAGAAGAGCCGAATCGCTTGTCGGCGCGAAACTACGGCACTGTTCAAGAGGTCGTTCCCGAGGGTAGGAGGTAGGACACTGTGAAAGAAAGAGGCCACGCGTCGATTTAGGGGTGGATCCCGAATAGGAAAACGCGAACTTATGTCAGGAGAGAATCGTCGAGATCGGATTTTATTTCACTTATTCATACGAAGCTATCGAGCGTTTGGCTATTGAGCCGCGTCTTATGTATGTACACAGTAAAAAAATGAATTCCTGATTCACGTATATTTTTATTCTTAAATGCTATTTACTTTCATTTAAATATAAAATGTTCTCTTTAATTATAAATGTTCACTGGCATCAATAATAAATAGATTTATGCAAGGTACATTTTATTCCTAAAATTGTATTCTTATTTCTAAAATCATTATATGGTTCTAACAAACTCAATCGCAAATTTACAAATTTGAAACTATTTATTTTTGGATTAAGAATTACAAATTTGAAAATTCGCCGGCAGGCGGTAACAGTCTGTACAGAGCTCTTCATTCCTCAAGTAATATCAAGATGTCGGAAGTGCATAGGTGTAACGAATGACGATTGATGATAGAATTTAGTTTTGTGAATGAACTGTTGTATTCGTGAAACATACCTCTAAATGTGGTTTAATCTTCAAGAGTGGATGAAACTCGTCCTAATGTTTCTGTCAGTTATATTGGGGATGCGCGAATAGCCGATCGACATTATCACTGCAATGTGACGAAGATGCGCCTATACACGCAGGCAGATTCGTGGATCTGCTATTCATAGTTAAATGGGATAAATGAGATAAGCAATGAATCCGTCGCAGCGGATCCATCTGTATATTCAGCCAGGATTCTCTACCAGGAGACTTGTGACGAGACTGACCGTCTGTTTGCATCCTTATTTGCAATATGGCTAACGGAGATTTGATAGAACGGTCTTATTTGCTTTTGAGCTACATTAGTAGAGGGTATAATCCAAGTTTGATTCAGTTTTTCCTTAGGAAAAACTTCCTTATATCCCATGCACATTAGGAGGTATGCTCTATAAATGTGGCACTTCATTTACAAAGCTATCGTCACTTACTACATTGGTTTCTGTCATCTTGATGTTAGTAAAAAGCATTCTAAGGATTTGAAATAAATTTATAAAAGATATCATTGAAAAAAAAATAATGCTAATATAACCATATTTAATGTTGAACGAGTGCAACTTTATTCTTTTATTGAAATAAAATTTATTTTGAACTGAAAGAATAAAATTTATTTTATTTTACGAATAATTAATCGGAAATTGTTTATTCTTGGCGCTATTTTAAGCATAAAATATTTTTGGGTTAAAGCATTTATGCAGTTCTTTAAAAATTCATTTTTTTTTGTGTGTAGAAGCGTCGGAAAAAATAATCAAGAGTTACTTCAAACGAATTAAAGTTTCGAATGGCACAGAGAGAACGGTTTCTGCTCAAGTATCTAAAAATTTAGTTACATATAAAAATAATTTGTTATAATGAAGTGAACTACAATCACAAAATGTTGGCGTTGTAATATATAATGGATTTTGAAAATAACCTGCGAAGCACATAGTTTCTACAAAGAAAATAATTTTGTTTAATTATCAAAATAATTATATAAGATACTCAAACTGATTGCTAGAATATAAAAATTTATTGTCCATCATTGAGCAATGAGCATGTAATTTTGATCATCACGTTTGAGTTTTCTACACAAATATTTTGATGGTCTAACAAAATTATTTTCTATATCTAAGTTTTCAAATATTTCAGCAAAATCGTTTTTGTGTGCAGAAATCTAAATAAAGACTTTACATCACAAGTTACCGCAATGAACAGCCGTTAAAAATGTAATTTGCTTTTTATCGATATGCAATTTTCTGAATATGGAATACCAAATACCAAGTTTCATAAGTGTTTCAATTGACGTCACGATGTTAAACGCGTTAATCATAGAGTTGTATTTATAAAGAAAAAATATGAAGGTTTAATTTCGAAAGAAAATAGATATGCTGGCAAATGCGCTATGATTTTCAACTTTTAATGTTGAAAAAGAAAACATCAGAATAAACGGGACTTTAGAAAGGTATCAAGAAATTCAAAAATATCAAGATTTGCACGATCTAAAAAATATAGATATGGATTTAATAACATGCGATGTTTATATAATTCTTACCGTGTTGCTATTTACATCAACTTTCTAATTAAATTCTCATTTTGCTAATAGCACAGGTTTCTTAGAGAATATGATGATTAGTTTCGAAGACGATCAAATGTTAGTTCATCTGCGACATTAGATACTAGTTGGCATTTCTCATTTCACGTTTAATATTACTGAGATTTCACACATAAGTCAGTAATTCAAAGCAAAGGTAAACGAGTCGTGGGAGAAATCAGGACTGATGTTAACTAGGGATAATAAGTGTTCATGACATGTTTCCAAGTCACAGCAAAATTTATGTGTAATGATTCATTATATGTAATGCTTTGCATACTGGTACTTTCTAATGCGTGAACTCTTTTAATACTCGATTAATATTCCATATATCTTGCATAATATGAGAATAATTGAAAAAGTACTTTTTCTTGCTCATACCTTTCCGTGTATGTGCTCTAGCAAATTCTTAATCCTTTTATTCTATTTGTAATACTAATTTTATGTCTGTCACTCGGTATTTTAATTTTCTGAAGGTTTATGCCATATTTCGCGTATCAAATTATTTCTCGAGAAATCGCAGTATGCACTATTAGGTATCAAAGGAGCATAATAATTCTTAAGTCAAATAATATTTTGTTATTTTTAACTTCCATATATGTTAAAACACATAAAAGTTAATCAATCCTAGTTGAATTGCTTCAAAACAAACAACCCATATTAACGTATGCATTTAGTAAATAATAAACTAAAATTTGAGTCAAATTTAATATATTTTTTATTAGTTAAATTGTTTTTAATTTCATTATTTTAGCTAAATTAATAACATATTGAATAACATATTGAATAAGAACAATAACAATTTGCAGAAATGATTAAAAATAACTCAAACTAGATATATAATTTAATACTATGAATTAGACTTGATTTTATTGGAACTATGTTAAAACTTTTTTAAATTTTTGATTTATTTCAAGAGCATTTTAATAAATAATTCATATTGAACAACTAATTTGTTTTTAATTTTGACTAGTTTTCAAACATATTTTATTATATAGACCTAATCTCAAATGATATTGATAGAATTAAGTAACAGGTTGCCACAGAAAATGAATTTTAAAATTCCTTGATTTTTCCAGATAAAAATGAAAAATTTTCCAGGTTTTCCAGATAAAAATGAAAAATTTTCCAGGTTTTCCAGATAAAAATGAAAAATTTTCCATGACCGATATAAAATGTGTAAATTAACACATTTAGAATCAAGGATTGTAAAAAAGCTAGCCTATATTATTAAAAATAACGCAAAAGAAACTTAATAGCAGAATAAAATTTTGAGTATAAATTCAAGCCAACAAAAAATTAATTAGTATTATTGGAAAAAAAATGTAGTTATGACGAAAAAAAGCAATCAAATACAAATACTAAATAAAATATAAATTTTAATTATTTTATTAAAATCATTTTAAGTACACGAGTTTTGAACGTATTCGATTATAAACGTCATATAATATTTAAAAAATTATAACAACTTTGGATATTATATATAGAAGCAATTTAAGAGAATTGTGAGCAAATTTCAAAATTCCAAACTTTTTATATTTTCTCCTAACTCTTTCTGGTTTTCCATGACCAATTTCAATTTCCCTGACTTTTCTCGATCTGTGCAATCTTGATTCCAATGTCTTTGATGTACATTACAAAGAATATAGGGTCTTAAAAGAGTTAAGTGCTGTACAATTTTCCGAACATTTTAGTGCAATATCACCGATCTCTTTAGTGATTCATATGCTAATAATCTGATATGTTGTCACTGACGTTAGAAACGTAGAAATTATTAACCATGACTCATTGTGATATGACGAATCTGTAGAAAGTAAAATGGGAATTTTGCGTAAAGGCAGCAATATAGATTGTCTTTTGTATCGCATCATAATTCATAGATAGACGACGAAGTAACATTGTTGGTATATAACAAACTTTTAATACAAAGCAGACAGTATAATTAATTGTTGTCGTATACCGTTTTAATATAATTATACGCGACTATTGATATTACTGCTAATTGCGAAAAGTTTCCATAGCCATAGTTTCCAGAGCAGTGCAATGCCGTGCAACATTTCGTTGATAAAATTCGCACGTAGCGCGAAAGTTCCGATGTGATATGGCTAATATTTTTCGCATTTTCTTTTCCCCGTGGCTCACAATTACGCAAATGCATTACAGTGGGATCGTGATACCCTTGCAGCGCGTAAGGGGGTATCAACTCCGATCCTGCGTTCATATTTCATTACGCTTTTCTGCCGCAGGCTCAGTTTCGCGAAAGTTACGCATCCGAGCAGACAACCAACCTTGTTGAGAATAATACGGCGATTAGTAGAGAGAAAACAAAATACAGGATGTAATATGCACTGTTGTACAGACTAATAAATCGGAAATATCGAAAAATCTACATGGAAAAAAAGATTTTTACTGAAGCATCTAAAAATATGTATACATAATCAAATACAAAATGAAAAATAATTTTGTTGAACTATCAAAATAATTATGTTGGCCGTTCAAGTCGATTATCAGAATATAAAGATTTGTTTGCAACATCAGGCTTGAGTTTCCTATACTTTAAAAAAATCTAAGTGTAGATTTAACATTATGCGATGTTTATATAATTTTCACCGTGTTAGTATTAATTGATATAAACATCAACCAATAGTGGATTTAACATCATGTAGATAAATAATTATAAAATAGTATTAAATCTACATCATGTTTATATCATCGTTAACACGATGAAAATTGTATAAATATCGCATTTATATTTTTAGAATATATTCTAAATTCTATGAAGTGGAATCTCACTCTAAAAAGTAAAAACTGAGCTAGTCTTGAAAAAAAAAAAGACTCAATTTTTAATTTTTAAAAGTGAGATTTCAAAATGAGATTCACTCTAAAAGTCTTAGAGAGTACACACACATAATTATGTTGACTGTCCAGTGAAATTATTTTTATATAATTTTCAGTATCTAACTAAATTTTTAGATAGTTCAGCAAAATCGTTCTTTGTAGACGCAATGTTCGTTCAATTTCAAGAAGATCGATCACTTCTAGATGTACAAGTCTGTGAACTAAAAGTTACTTAGGAAACACGCATTATGGTACAACTACCGCGCATCGGAGATCGATGAATTCTTACAACAATGTTATAAAGACACAAATTCCCACAAACTCACAGTGAAAGAGTTAAGTAATTAATTGCTCGACCACTTCTCCTCCTGATTACGTAATATCGCTCGATTTCTCGACCCCATTCAGCTCACGCGGTAATTAAGCATGCACCCGATAATACCGCTCTCATTTTTCGCGCTCGTAATTACCCGCCTAGCCGGCGGAGATAAACTCTTCACTGATTGAGTTCACACGATTTTTTCAAACTGTATATACGCGTAAAATTTCTGCTTTTATCCGTTTCTGCCCCTCTTCCATTCTCATAAACCCTCAGGCTTTCCATTCGAATTCCATTTCGAAGAATTTCGATATTTCGATCTGATCTACCAGAAAAAAATCTTTCACAAAATCTTTCACAGATTTTCCGATATATTAAAGAGCTTTTCCTCTCATAACAACGATAGAATCTACTTCATATTTTCCTCGTGAGAAATCATCAGAAACTTCCTTGAGCCAAGACATGGCCAATGTTTATCCAAACGAGATGTGAATCTACAGAGACACGTAGCTACTCATTCTGCAGCCTGTTTGCAACGACAGTTCCGTTCTGAAAAAAATTTCAATTATTCACATCAAAGTTTCCTCATGTTTCGTCGCTATTATTTATTCGGTCGACTGACTATACATCGCCTCCTCCTTTTCCTCTGTTTCTCGCTTACCGTTCGCAAACATTTCGATAATGACTCAGACGAATCGCTCTTTTCTCAAAGTACACCTTCCTTCGTTTCTTGTAAAATAAAACGTCGGACAGAAATAAATAAACGGTACGTAAAATTAAATATCCAAAGTATGAAAGCGCCGCGCCGGTTTGAAGCTGAAAAGAATTCTTGGCACGGCCGTTTATATTCTACAGTGTTCGCTAGGAGAAGAAACGCGTTAATTTCGACGAGAGCCACGCACGTTTGCCAGCAGACGGGAGTGCGGTAACGTAATTTTTCTTGCGTTCAATCTGCCGTCAAATAGGTATGCACGCAGCACGACGAAGTGTATGTTTTCTCGCTCTCAACGTGTACTCGGTCTACGTGATTTTCATATGCACGTGCTACGTGCGCCAATTCAAATCATTATATGGCAGCCCAAGCAGACAGGCCAGCTCAACGATATATTCTTATTGAATATTTCATAATAACTGTTCCGCCGAAGACGCGGAAAACGAAAATGTAAATTCATGTTTTATTAACGAAAGAGGGAGAGACACTCAAACCCTTTTCGCGATGCGAAGAAGATTGCGGTGGCAGTATCACGTAGAACGTCATAACTGTATGACGATCTTCGTGACTACGCGTTGCAAGGTGAACGCCTTGAACTCTCTACGTGACATACGCTTGAATTACTATGCTTTCCTTTACGGACGAAATCAAATTTATCGGGAAAGCAAACGATCAAGAATTTATCGAAGAAGTACATTCATTAGTATACGCACGTATCGTCTTTTTTAAAATTGTGAACTCTTTCGGGATTTTAATCTTCAATCATGACCTTCAATATATTTTATTTCGATTTAATTGTGGCGAAATTTCTCACATTTCAAAAAATATGATTATGAATTTAATACTAATTAAAACTAAGTATTAAATATAATTCTCATCGTACTGATGTTGACATAAACATGAGTAACGATGAATTTCGAGATTTCTGATTTGCTTTAAAGGTTTTACTTCAACATTCAAACTTCAAAGCTTCAAAAATAAAATGTTACTATTTGTTATTCTATTAAATATATTAAAATCGTTATTAATCTAATTATTAAATTAATAATTGTATAATTTTGATTCTTTAAAGATTGATACATCAAAAATATAAAATGTATATAATATCTTTTTTCAAGATTTTTACGGAAACGAAAGATCATGTTTGAAGATGAAATTAATAGAATGATTCGTAAAGCAGTGTGCAGGAGAATAATAAGAAATAACAACTTCAGAGTTTACGAGAATGGATAATGAGCAAGGAAAGATTTAACGGTAGTAGCGGGAGGCGCCAATTAGCGATTTCTAACGGCTATATGAGTATAATTAATTGGCAATCTGGGCAAATAATCCGCGCGCATAGAAAACACGCTATTTACAGGGACAAGTAAATATAATTTTGTATCTTCAACTAATCTATTTTAATTTCTGTCTCGCAGCGATTTTATTATACGGAAAGAGCAATTTTGCTCTGAAGAATCTAAAAATTTAACTAAATACAAATTTGAAAATGATTTTCCTGGACCATCAAAATAATTAAGTAGGACAACAAAATTGATTGTTAGAACATCAAAACATTTTGCAGCATTCCTCATCATGCTTAAGATTTCTACAAAATTATTTTGATGGTCGAACAAAATTATTTCCAAATTTGTATTAGGTGTACAACTTTGCTTCCGCCGTTTTTTTTCCGAAATTCGAGGCTTTATTGTAAAAAACTGGTTATACATTTATGATTCAAAGTATTGTCCATCGCTGGCCACTACTTTCTCCCATCTTTCGGGTAGCGTACGAATCCCGCGTCGAAAAAACTGGTCATCTTTTGAGGCTATCCACGAATCGATCCAATTTTTTACTTCTTCATAAGACCGGAAGTGCTGGTCAACCAGGCCGTGTGCCATTGATCGAAACAAGTGATAGTCAGAGAGAGCAACGTCTGGAGAATACGGCGGGTGGGGTAGGACTTCCATTTCAACGTTTCCAAGTATGTCTTGACCATTTTCGCAATATGGGGTCGAGCATTGTCATGCTGCAAAATCACTTTATCGTGTCTCTCGTTGTATTGTGGCCGTTTGTCTTTCAATGCTCGGTTCAAATGCATCAATTGCGTTCGATACCGATCGTCTGTGATTGTTTCAGTCGGTTTTAACAGTTCATAATACACTACGCCGAGCTGGTCCCATCAAATACAGAGCATGACCTTGTCAAAATCACTTGAAGCGTTCTTGAAGCGTTAAAACCACTCACGACACGTTCTTTCATTAATAGCGGCCTCACCATAAGTATTTGAGAGCATTCGATGAGCCTCAGCCGCAGATTTCTTCATATTGAAGCAAAAAATTAAAACCTCCCGCAAATGACGAGAATTTGGCTCGTAAACTGACATTTTCAATCGAGAATAACTTTATGATGCAGACACAAATCGACTAATGTTTCTATGGGGTTATGTTGACAGATGCCCAAGTTTTTTGTATGACGTCTATTTATTTCGACCACCATTTACCGCTAAAGCCATCTATAGGAAAACGGCGGAAGCAAAGTTGTATACTCAAAAAAAAAATTTACAAAACTTAAATAAATATTATAATTTGTTCATAGATAGTAACCTAATCAATAGGACACTATTTGCTAATAAAAAATAAATATTTGTTCGATTAAAAAAAATGATATTTAAATATAATTTTTTTAATTGAACAAATATTTATTTATTGTAAAGAGGAAATGGTTCCATTGGTACTATCTAAAAAATATTTATTCAAATTTCGTGAATTTTTTTTCAGTATAATAAATTTCGCAATTTCTATAAATTTTCCTCTAAAAAGCAGGAAATCCGAGAACTTGAAAATACGAACTCGTGTTAGGAATACGAGCAAATCACTTAGCTGCCGCGTTAATGCATCGTTGAACGATACGATACAGCGGCATAACGTTGCAGGGAAAAAAATGACGAGGAAGTGATGTAATCGAACGTTTGCAATTGGCTATTGTAAAAATCGAGCGACGTGGGGAGGAAAAATGCAGCCCGCTTGAAAAGCCAACGGTCGCCGTAAAATCCATAGATCAAGACCGGTACACAAACTGGTCGTCGCTTTCTCCAGCAGGTTGTGTTACACCCATAAATGATAAAGTGGCGAGATGACGCGAGCGTTTCGAGACTTTCTCGATACGTCGCATGATATTCGCGTCAGATAAAATCTCTTTCATTAACATGTACTAAAAAAAAAAAAAAAAACCTTTATGGCCACGTAAAAGTCCGTCAATTTAGGTCTCTACAAGAAAATATAAATTCCATCGAAAAAAATAAAATAAAATCAACAGATTTTCGATACTTGTACGAAAAAATTATCGATTTATCTCATAAATCAGCCCGTCAGAATATTGGTTATGAATTTAATAACATTCATCGCGGTATACAGAGGCGAAATTTCGGATAAATTAATAATACAATATAGGTAGGGGTTTCAAACTGGATTTTACCGTGAGCGGTTAATACATTATATAATCAAAATCGTCAAATCATTATTCATATAATTCCTATGTATAATTAATATCACGGTTAATTGAAATCCTAGCAAAGGACAAAGACTATGCGAAAATGTTTAATGGAATTATAAATTATTAAAGACAAATCTCATAATTGTATGTGTGCGTGTGGTCGATGCTAATTTGCATGATTCTATGCTGAATCGCGAAATGTACTAATTATTGTACAATATTAGTCGTATTCTTTATCGAAAATTTTCTCTTATTTATTGTATTTCGTTTCTGCATAAATGGAGCGACCAAAAGGATGGAGCAATATAAAAGCAGTGCAGGAACAACGAAAACTCAAGAATGAAAAATGGAGCAAACGGAGCGAAAAAACTGACAGTTTTGTTCTAACTGTTAATTAGTAATCATTCAAAATGCTAATCATCGATACGAGTGGAGAACAAAGCTATCTTTGCGATTCTTTCATCTCAAACTTAATTTTAAAACTTTATTAATGGCTCAATAATCATTTCTGAAAAAAAAAAGAGAAAAAATTGGCATATTCTACATTTAATAAATTTGTTACACTACACTGTCACTTTATTAAAACATCGATTAAATTTACCGATTAAAGTATTTCCGGAAGAATAAATTTTTCATAAATCTCGATTATAACAGAGAAAAGACAGAACACATAATTATTCTCTTCTTTTTTCCAATTTAATTATTTATCTATTCATATATTTAAATATTCAAGTGGTGAAGCGATTAAATATTAAAACATCCCAGTTTCCATTTATTCATGCGCATGCACAGTGCTAAAATACGCAGTTGTACAAATATATAAAATCGTCTAAACGTGTTTTTCGTCTTTTTATACATTTTATAATCAGAAACGTGTATGCGTAACGTCTGCGGTGCGCCGATGCGAATCGACCAGGTTCCTATTCACTTAACGTCACCACAGATTATTTCCGTAGTGTGAAAACTATAACAAACGAGAGACACAGGCTGATGACAAGAATCGTCGATGATACTATCGCGAAACATCATCTCGTCTCGAAAGAAAAGAATATAGAGACACGCCAATGTCTCTATATTCTCTTCTTTCGCTTTTTTTACTCATTACCGGCGTCACACGTTCCATGTACTATTTGTTCTCGATGTAGCTTTTATCTCTAGAACATATTAACTACAACCGATATAGACGCGTTCGTTGGAAGAAAGTTCACATAATCGCAACAGAGAGGTGACGACTAATGTGCTTAGCGTAATACCCGCCGGGAGATTTTGAGAGCAGCATTGAGGCAGGTATGGAAAGCCCGGGTGTATTGCAGAACATCAAGAGCATCGTAATCGAGCGTTCTGAGATGCAGTAAGGTAAATAAGAGAAATGCGGGAAGATCGAGATGATAGAACGAGATGGAGTGTGGCACGAGAATGTCTCCGTCGTGCAGCGACTACTCGTGACTTCAAATTAATAATCGATGCGTATAGGAGTGGCGCATGAATAGCCGTAGAAGTTTCTTAGTGCGAAAAGGGAATGAGGAAGGTACATGAGAAGGAACATGAGAAAACGAGGAAGAGAAACAGAAACACTGTTAGATATGAAAAGAGCAATGATAACCCAATCCTCTAACTTAAATAACATTTTTATTTTTATTTTTATTTTTAATTTCCGTATGTCTACACTCTAAATTTCTTGCAATGAAATCTCACTCCAAGAGAGTGAAAATGCAACCACTCCTGAAAAAAAAAAAAAAAATATTTCATTTCTTGAAAAAAAGTGACGATCTTCACTCTTTTAGAGTAAAATTTCACTTTTTTGAAATGAGATTTCGCTCTCCTCCTTTGAACTGAAATTCTAAAAAGAGTGAACATTTTCATTCGTTTTCAAGAAATATTTTCAAGGATGGTTATATTTTTACTTTCTTAGAGTGAGATTCCACTGTAAGAAATTTAGAGTGTAAATATAAATTAATCCCTTCTATCACTCAATCACTTTTATGGTTTTATATATATAGTTTCAAAGTAAAAATCATCCACATTAATGTACACAGAAAAAAATATTTGGTTAAATTAATTGGAATTCTGATAGAAGATGAACGATCCAGAATTCTAGTTGAAATAACCAATTCCCAATCTAACAGAATTCTAGTAAATTTAACCAGAAATCTAGTAAACTTAACTAGAATTCTGGATTAATCGTTTTCCATCACAATTCTAGTTAAATAATTCAACTAAATATTTTTGTCCGTGTACGAATTTAGGAAATAATAAACAAAATTTTTGTCAAATTTAATACATTTTCTTAAGTTAAATTGTTTAATTCTATCATATTTTAGTTACATTAACGATATATTGGATAGAAGTAGTGACCTACAGAAATTATTGAAAGAACCGAAATGATTAATAAGAGCTTAAAAAAGAACTTAAGTCATAATTTAACATCATGAATTTAACAGTAAAGAGAAAAGGAGGGAGAAAATGAGAGAGTAAGAAAGAGAGAGAGAGGTGCAAAGTTGTGATATATGTATACACATAGATCCAACCAGCGAACAAAGTTGATTCCCTATAGTCACTCTACCTATCGCGTGCACTCTGAGCTTTCGTTATTCCGGGTTGCGGGGATTTCTGCGCGGAGCTTTCTGTTCCGCCTGCTGCCATGAATATCTGCATTCAGTAAACACGGCGAACGCGCGATCGGCAAGCAGCCGTTCTCTTTGCATCTGTTGTCTCATCACTCGTCGCAAATAGATCATGCGAACTATCGATTCTCGCGAGACGCGAACTCGACTCGACTCAGCCAGATTCGAGAAATATACACACTACAGCTACGAACATGGATCAAAAGTTCAACACACAAATGGAACACCCGAATAATTAATCTTAAGTTTCTATCTCGCGATTTTTTTTTCTATATTTCGGGGTCAAAGCATGACAGGTGGAAACAGGTAAGACCTTGGCAAAATAGTGAAATGGGAAGAGTTTGACAACGAAATGTAATTAAAAAGTGGCTCGTTTGTCTAGAAAGTCGTATGTTTAGTTGCTTCTCGTTTTCGTATTTTCTTACTTAACAGCGCACAAATAATCGCGATAGCTTTTGGAGGATAGAGTTGCTTCACATTAATTACAGTAATAGATTGGAGAGAAATGTGTACGTGTATATGTTGGATAATCAAGACGATTAATCTGTTATATGTACACTTTTCATTCTTATAATTGCGAGGACCATTTAGTTCTCGTTTCATCTCGCATGCCTGGAAAGGAATGCCTTGCAAAATGCGTTGACATAATTTACAATTGCCGGTGGATTTATATTGCAAAGAGAGGGATAGGGGCGCATTAATAAAGATTAATTGCGATGAGTTTTTACTGTACATTCAGGGTAACGTAACGGAATACTTAAAAATACGAGCGTAGATCTCTCATATTCTCCCATGTCGTTGCTATATTACGCTTTATCTGCTCTCCAATGCAGAACGTCATTTAATAAACTCTGAAAAAAATTCTTCAGAAAGTACGATTTTATTAAAGTATCTAAAAACTAAACTGAAGAAAGTCTGATAGTCTGTAAAATGTTGAATAAAATAATTTCAATCAAATATTCGATTAATATAACGAAAAGTAATTTTACTTCCCTAATTTTTCATATATATATATATATATAT
>NW_017259206.1:2968112-2985632 GCF_001594045.1 Atta colombica
CTTATAAATATTTAGGAAAATAAAATTATTTTTTGTTATATTAATGCCGAATATTTGATTGGAATTATTTAACATTACCAAAGCTTTTTCAATGTAAGATACAAATCTAAAAATAATTTTGTAAGACCAAGATAATTAGTGGGAAACTTAAGCATGATGAACAATGTTGCAAACAATTTTAACATTCTAACAACAAGTTTGAGCGCTCTACATAATTAATATTTTGATGAACCAATTAAATTATTTTCAGATCTGTATTTAATTAAATTTTTAAATATTTCAACAAAAAATCCTTTCTGTTCATGCATTCTCGAAACTGTTTTACAATCATTCTTGCAGTTTAATTGATTGATTTAATATTCTAATATCAATATCTTATAAAATTATAATATAGAAAATATTGTAAGGCGAGCTTAAAGATTAAATTATAAATGCTTAATAATTAAGATGTTGATTTGAGATGTTATTTAATCTATGTTATTTAATCTATTTAAACGCTTATAATTTCTCCTATTGGAAAGTTGACAATGTAATGCGTGTCTTGTTCTCTCTTGCCTAACGTTTTGATACTACTGTAAGTTATACCATTATTGTACGCAGTCCGATAATGCAATTTTTACTCCAAAACGCTTATATTAGTTTCGATGTCGACATTAAACGCAGGAAATGTATACTTCCGTCATTCTGATAACCAAGTCGCATCGCGAATGTTAACATCGTTAGATCCGACTGCGAGACGTCTACGCGGTGCGAAAGTTGTTCCAAAGATCATAACAAGAGCGGACAAGCCGTCGTTGTTGTATTTGTAATTTCAACGCTCGAGGCGACGATGTCCGACGTCTCAGTTGAAACGGGAACTGCTCGCTCAAGTGTAAAGAGTTTCCGGTGAAATGTTGTTAGATACTGAATATCGATACCAAGAGACGTGCATTCCTGTATATGTTGTAGGAACATTTGGAGTGTAAGCTTATATGCATTGTGCGAGCATAAATCTATGTCCTAACTAAATGAACGAATCGTTTTCTAATCAAATAACAAAGAAAGATAGCATACTAAAATTTATGCAACGATAAAAAAAACAAGAATCTTACACTGAAAAAAATTTATTGAATATTTGTTTAAAGTACTATAATTAAACATTTACTTACAGTAAATATTTGCTCAATTAAAAAAATAATATTTAAATAAAATTAATGATTCTTGTATTAAATATATGTTTACATTTAATATTAAATATTTAGTAAAATGTTTTAATTGGTACTATATATTCAAACAAATATTTGTTAAAATGTTTTTGAATGTAATTATGTGGAATTAAGAAAGTCTATTTAAAAATCCCTCTTCAATTAATCCTTATTTTTTGTTGCTAAATTCCATAAAACTTCGTCAATTGAGGATCATCCTTTTACCGTCAAAGTGGTAAAACTATCTCCGCCCTATATATCGCCTCTGTACAGCGCAAATTCTTTAGCGAACGCGATATGGAGATGATTTTCAAAGCATTCTGGTAGACGAGAGGTATTCTCATACACGGTTTGCTCGGCGAGTCAAAGGATCGACGGAGTGGAACTGTTGGGGCAAGGTGATCAGGAAGGGTAGCGAGCAGGGCGTGTATCATAGATACGAATTGGAAATATACATGGGGACGGAAAATGACGACCGAGGGCTTAATACGATTTATATTAGCTCCGCCACAAATTTAATTTGATTTCTGGAAAGAGCGATATCTGCGCGGTTTGATGATGTATACTGTTAATTAAATAGGCATTATCCGAATGACTGGGTTCCTATTCCATGTTATTCCTCCTCACACAGATTCACCCCCGAGAAAATAATTATATCAACCGCAATAATGAAAGACAATCGTATTTGCCGATTAGTGTTTGTGTTTATTAGGCTACCATCCACGCCGCTAATAAGTATTCATGAAATGTTCGCATTAACTATGACGAGAACACATATGCGGAAAATTGACTTAACAGAAATAAGCCTTCGCGAATAAGCAAATTGTCTCGTCAAAAAAAAAAAAAAAAAAAAAGGATATATTCCAAAAGAACCGATTCTGTTCCGCATATGCCACTTTGTGTTGTATTATTAAACGTTTTAGCGGAAATTTTATATGAGCAATGCGAGAGCAGTGGCCAATAAGACTTAAACGTGTGGAATCGATTTAAATTTACGGAATACTTGGACCGAATAGTTGAAATTATTCGACCAAATGAACGAGTTGCTCGAAAATCCCGAAATAATTGCGGTGGTGGATACAATAGATGATTCTGCGTTTCAGTGAACTCGAACAATATTACGGAATCGTTGATTTTTCTAACTAGTTACGGTACAATTGATACTATGGAAATAATAATACTGTAATTAAACTGTGGTGTCATTTCGGTTAATTAATTCACGATCATAGAAATAAATTTTTAGAGATTTCGGTAAATCAAACAAGTTCTTCGATTTATTTTTAAAGACAGCGAAATTGTTATTTTAATTAAAACGTTGATAAGTATTTTTATATTTTTTGAATTTTCGAGTCTCCAAAAATTTCAATCTTTCAACTTTTGTACTTCTAAATTGTTCAAATAAATAGCGTATTCGTTAGATCGCGCTCGAGAATGATTTCTGAAACTTCTATTTCCGGATCTCAACGATGAGGCGGATTTTTTCGCACTGCAGTAAAACATTTTCTACGCAATACGATTCGAGGCAATTTCCATATATCTGAAGTTTGTATCGATACTGAACATCGAATTCCCTCCCGGAAACGCCGCGATGTCCATTGAAATGATTCCTTTGTGCCACGACAAATACGAAGATTTTCAGGCGGACTTGGGCTAACGAATTTAATGCTCCAATATGCACCCGTGTCTCTCATTGGGGTTTATAGTATACAATGTAAATGTGTACGCAGCCATTCAAGGAGCTCATTAGCGACACATGCAACCTATTACTATTCTTCGGGTTGCTGTATTTGCAACGCAATGGTCTTTGAGCATATTCCGATCCTCGAGGGGAAAACATAGGCGTTTCCCCTGAATCGATTGATTTTGCTCGATTATACAGACGGACAATGCACAAACGAAAAGTGGGTAAATGAAGATTAATACAATGTACCGGAGGCACATGAGCGATAATGGCGCGCGTATTTGCCTCCTTTTCCTCAACTGTTGTTATATGTACACTTATCCGAGTTTCCTTTTTGTTTCCTCTCGATCAAAGCTACGAATTTGTTTTGCCCGAAGCAAGAACATTTCAATTTTACGAATTTTATAATATTTTGTTTCATAATTGAACATGATCTTTTTTTTGTAAATTCAAAGCCGCTTCAAAACATTTATTTTTTTTTTATTAATAAATTGAATTTTTTTAAGATACATCAAAGTGTATTTACATTATAAGTCTTTATAATGTAAAAAAAAGATATCTTTCGAAAAGATAACTCTGAGAATATCGAATAGTTTAAACTCACAATAGCCAAAGTTAAGTGTTAGATATCGGAAGAATTGATCGCACAAAAATGCCACGGGCAGTTTACTTTAAGCAAACCGCGGTTATCTGTTAATATTTTAACATTTTGTACATTTTCCGATAAACTATTTAAATATGAACGTTTATTAATCATCGTTTCGATAGAAAATGATTTCAATTTAATCGACGTTTGCATGATCCAATTTGACCGAGCTAATTGAACTGATTGCAGTGCATCAAAGAGGCACACGAAGAATAAATCAAACAGCAATCGTGAGAGCTATAAAGACATGAATAATAATAATAATGCAACGACCGTGGAATAACTTTTCGTATATTCGTATATTGTTAAACATAAATTTGTCAACATTAAACTCTCCATTTTCAAACTCAAAAGGAATTTTAAATACAAAAATTTGTTGAGTCACTTCTTCCTGACGTTGAATAAAAAAATGACGAAAATATCGTTAAATAAATTTTTATACACAGAAAAAGATCATATTAAAAAATGATTACAAAATTTACTTCCTTGCTATTAAGTACTCTTTAAATTCTTTAAAGTGAATCTCATTAAAAAAAATTAAATCTTACTCTTTGCAATGAGACTCATTTCAAAAAATTTAGAGTAATGATTATCTTTAATGAAGAACATTTTTTTATAATAATTTTAAACTTATTACAAATTTTGAAAAAATTCATTATTATATACTCAAAACAAGAATTTATTTTCTTTTGAAGAATATTATGAAATTAATAAAAAAAAAAAGCATCAGGTTCATATAATAAGCGAGTCGAACTTGTTTTATAATAATCTTGATTAAACTTACTAAGATTTTCAAAATATATTTTAAAATAAATTTAGTTTTAGTTTGTAATAAATTTATAAATTTACGAATACATGAATTATTGAAATATTTAAAACAATTACATTTACGTATAATATATATTTATCTATGTGTAAAACAGAACTTATTGACATGTATTGAGAAAAAGTTTCTGGTTTTTAAATCACAAAATTTTTCTACCCCATTTATAATAATAATAATAATACCCACGAATGTTACTCTGCACAATAAGAACCATAACCTCTTGATATCTCCAGACCGACTTCCGCTTCTCTATGCCGCAAGGCATCGAGATGATACACGACGTTTCCCATTCTAACTTACATTTCCGGCCGTTCTTGTTCCATCCAATTTCACGTGCTTTGTATGGCCTAAATTGGTTCGATACCGATTACAACCCGCGATGCGGGTAATAGAGAAAACCTCCGCCGGCGCATTTGCATCCACAGAATTCTCCAGTCGAATCGCTCGACTCTGCCGCGCCCAGGTAGGGGTATCTGGATAGCCCACGGCATCGAAACGCGAAGCCCTCGTGCGCCCTCGAGTGTCATTACGCGGCTCGCTTTCCGGCTTTAATTAAATGACGTGCAAAATGCGCGCGGCACAGGCCCACGCTTTTCTGAATTTTCGAAAAGCCCCTATGTATGCTGAGGCGAATGAACCGTAAACCAGAAACTCGTGCCATATTGCACACTCAATGCGACAGTACATATTACGCCAGTAGCAGCGTACACGCATGAATTTCAAATATGACTCCTTATTATTCCGAAGGATTTCTCCGTCACCCCCTCACCCCCCCCCCTCCGGCTCGCTCTCAAGATAACCGAAAAGAGAGAGAGAGAGAGAGAGAGAGAGAGAGAGAGAGAGACTCATCTCAATGTGCGACATAATACACGACCGAACGAGAAACGTGATCTCGTATAACAAAACTACTTGCAAGTGCCATATTATATCCTATCATACGTTTTTACGATTGTAGGTTATTCAGTTAGAAACCAAGTTCTTCGATAATCAACTCTGTTTAATGATCAAAATTTATATATTTAATATTCTTTCAGTTGATATGGCGTTTTAAAAAGAATTTTTTAGAATTTCTTCTACTTGGAATATTACAAGTAATTTGTTATTTATGAAAATTCTAAACAGATATTTTGTCACTTATTCAATTTTATTAATTCAAACATTTGAAGAAATATATAAAGATCAGAAAATTACTATACTATATTAGCATATTAAATATCAAATCAAAGAAGCAAATGATAACCTAATCTCTGAGTTAAATAATTTTATTATTTTTAACTTCCATAAATAATAACTATTTGAGTAAAATTAAATAATACATTTGCTTAAGTTAAATTGTTTGACCTTATTATTTTAATCAAATTAATGACATATTAAATAGGAGTGACGACCTACAGAAACTATTATAAATAATTCAAATTAATTATAATTTGACATTATAAATTTAACAATGTATATAGAATGTACGCAATAGTATATAGTTATATATAAACATTGAATTATTTAAGCATTAAAAAAAAGATCCAATCGACCGTTATTTCTATTTCCCATTTCTTATGTTGAATTTGAGGAAATATAGAATATATACAATCTATTTTATTCTTTCTTAATAAATAGCAAATTAATATTTACTTTTTAAAAAAATAAGTTTTGTAAAAAGATATTTCCCTTGTACGAATATTTTTTGTATATCGGAATTTAAGTATCGTCCAAGAAGTATTTTGTCGAATTGTTGCAAATACTGTGAAATTATAATTTACTCTCTAAATTCTTTGAAGTGGAATCTCATTCTGAAGATTAAAAAAACAGTGCCTTAAAGTATCACAATTTTCAATCTTCAAGAATAAGATTTCACTCTTCAGAGTGAGATTCACTCTAAAAAGTTTTAGAGAGTATAACCATGATTCCGAATAGTTACAATTTCGATCGGGAACGAATCAGTCGCGCGAAATATCTGCTTCGACAAATATTTGTCATCTCGACATGCTAAATCACAAGAATTGATCATCTCGCAAGCTACTAATACTAACTATTCACGAAGAACTATTATTTCGCATAATACGAACTTGCCACAGTTCGGTATATCGAAAGATAATAATTTCGAATACAAATTATAGATCGTTCAAAATAGCTGGCTACAGAAACAAATTATTTTACGTATAATAATTTTTTTAATAATAAATTTTGTATAATAAATTTTTTAATAACTCAATTTGTCAAAAGCCGAGGGGAAACTCAATCAATCGATCCGACTATCGCGATCTCGCTTTGGTATTTTGCATGCACGTAATTACCTTCGTTATGTGCGCGACGCATATGCATTCGCATCGCGAGGGAAAAACGTTGTGCTTCCTTTCGCTTCACTCTGAAACGAGAACGTGTTCAATGCTCATAATCTTGCATAATTGAAGTACTTATCGATAACGATGCGGCATTGCTGATGGAATCTTACACACGATCTTTTGATCTTTTTCAGGAATATGTAAATGCTATGAGAATGCATGACACGTTCTATACAAATTACACCACTGAATCTGCATATAGAACTTTAAAAATAAATAGAATAATAGACGTATAAATTCCTAAAATTAAATACCTAACTTTATAAATAACAAATAAAATATATCTCTCACATACATCTCTTTCTCTGTACATTAAAATTGTTCCAATTATTATTCTAATAAATTGTAGAGCGGTAAATTTATTACTATCGAACAGAAACTCTTCGAATGTATTTCGATTGTGCGACTCTCATGCAACACCATATTTTTCCGGTATCAAATAGGAATCGCGATATTTCACTCATTAAGAATTTCCAAGGATAAAAAAATGGCTTTATTTTCTCGCGTATATTGCCACCCCTCGTCGCGGCTCTTCATCTCGTGTACGTGCAATAAATAAAGTGACGGTCACAGTAACTTCAGCCACGCAGAATTGGTAGTTCCAACGATTCCTCGCTCGGGCACATCGTTGGTATTAATTATTCGTAGCTGTTAGTTTTTGCTGAATGCAGCAATCCACATTACGGACGTCGCGAGCGTGTCGAGTAGAGATGAACAAGTGTACGTGTAGTTCATTACCGAAAACTGCATCGCGAAATACACATATTTTGTTTCGTTCCAAAATTTATTGATGCAACTTGTCGAAAATTAATTAAATAACGTTCTTTTAGAGTAGAAGGAAAATTATATAAATTCTTATTCCACGTATCGTGGAATAATTAATTTAAATTAAAAAAAAAGTCTAGACAATACTCTTGTCCAAAAATCAAAATATAAAACGTTTTTAAAGTGCACAGTTGATAAAATTTTTTGTCTTTGAATTATATTTAAAAAAATTTACTAAATTTTAATAAATATTCGTTTAAATAGTGCTAACTAAATATTTACTAAATGTGTGTAAACATATTTTTTTTCATGCAAAAAATTTGATTTAAGTATTATTTTTCTTATAGAATAAATATTTATTTATTGTAGGTAAATGTTTAATTAGTGTTATTCAAACAAACATTCATTACAATTTAATATATTTTTTTCATACCGTTTTAAAGACATTTTATGTCCCAATTTTGACATGTATTCTATCTGTATATCAAAATGGGCCAAATTTACCCCTATTTTGTACCAAAATTATTCATTTTATGATAATAATTCAATTCTAATACTACTGTCTAATAATACTGTCTACATAATAATCGACAATCTCCATCCTGATGTCGAACGGCGAAGGGATTAACCGAGAGCAACGCAGCATATCATATTCTAGCGTCTGTGTTCCGCGATTCTCTCTTCTCATCGCATTCGTTGAGCATTCGTTGAGCATCCGAATCACGCACGTTCGAAATAACGTAGTTCGTGAGACCAATACATCCCAATTAATATTCCATATCGGGTTACCTACCGATAGATCGGTACGGGATCCGACGCGTCGTACTTTCGCGTGATACAATAGGTGTTGCGCAACATAAGAGTTAGAATTTTGCCAGTCGAACAGATGTCATGAAAACAAGGGAAGAGAACAGAGAAAGGAAGCTCTGGGGAAACTATCATGACTTGGGAAATGGATGACTTGGGAAGAAGGAAGTGGAAGATCCAACACGAAGAATAATTATTTTTTCATTGTGGTAAAAGTGAAAGGTTTTTTGGCAAAAGTGAAAGGTTTTTCTCATCTTCTAATTTCCTTGTTCTAAAACAAAGTTTCTGAAACGAACTCGGATATTGTCTAAATTTATTTTCACTACGTGATTTTTAATTTTGTTAATATGCGCGAATTCTCATTGAAAAAAGTCTTGTTGCATTATTTAATTGGAAATATGTATATTAAATTCATAATATGAAATTATGCTTATATAAATAATTTGAGTTATTTTTAATTATTTCTATAGGTCGTCACTGTTTCTACTCAATATGTCTTTAATTTAATTAAAATGAAGTTAAACAATTTAATTTAAGAAAATGAATTAAATTTCAGACTCAAATTTAGTTTATTATTTACTAAGCGTATACGTTATATAAAGACTATTTATTTTGAAACTATCACAAAAATGAATTATTTGCATTTTAACATACATGAAAAGTAAAAATAACAAAATTTTATTTAAGAATTTGATTCTTTTAATATAACAGTGTAATAGATTCAACCAGAAACACTGTTAGATAGTAAAGAATAGCAATAGTAATCCAATCCCTCAAGTAAATAATTTTTATTGTTCCATTTGTTAAATTCCATTTTGTTAAATGTATGTCAAAATGTAAATCAATCTATTTTTGTGGTTAATTTCCAAGTAAACAACGTATATATTAATATGTGCACAGTAAATAGTAAATTTGAATCAATATAGTTTGATACATTTTCCTGAGTGGAATTATTTAACTCTATTATTTTAGTGAAATTAATATTGAATAGAAACAGTGGCGACTTAGAAATGATTAAAAATAATTTAAATTATATAATTAAATCTATCAAACATTCTAGTCGACAGACTAGAAATTCAATTACGATAATCAAAATTTTAATTCACACGATAAACTTTCCTCTCTTTATACTTCTTGTTAATACAACCAAAATCTTGTTCTCAATAATTTTCCTTTTAAGTTAATCACTCGAATAACAAATACCAGATAATACGATTTCCGCGATATTCCCTCGACACAGTTGATTTGTTTGACGGTACACAGATAAGATTTCCTTTGATTCTTAAACATGGTATCTCGAGGCGGATTTGCGCGAAAAATCCAACATTTCCGCATCCATGTCGTCGCTTTGTGCGTAAATATAGAAAACGTTTCGTGTATAATGTCGTATCGTGCTTTGAGAAAATTTTTAAGATGAGCTCCTCTTAGATCGGGCACACACGCTTTGCGAATTTTTCAATCACGTTTCGCGCTGACAGGATTAATAAAGCACACCGAGAGCCATGTTCCACGTTATACCATGCTGTGCCGCGACGCGAGCGGAGTTTCCAGATTCATTTCATGCAGAATCGAATTGGATTTCCAGGTCGGGACCGGTGTGTATAACTGTGTGTAATCCACGAAAGGGAGAAAGAGATAGAGATGAAGATAGATAGAAAGCGAGAGGGAGAAATATGCGGCTGGGATGCACGATCCCTTTGATGTGAGCCACGACGCTCTTTCAACGAGAGCGCTGCACTTTGTTACATCAACGCTAAATAATCGGTTTATAAAAATTCATAGCGAGTCTAGTGAAGCAGGTTTATATCCGGCACCACAGGTTTCCCTTCACTATTCCACATCCCCTTATTCCCTTCGTATCCCATACCACAATAGTCAGACGATATGACCAGAGCTCGTGAATTCAAAAGAGAACGTATATCACAGAATATTCTATGGGAAAGTTCTGTGAAGTAAAAGGAAAAAGCAATTGAGAAAAAAATTACATAAATGTATAATTCGTTCAATCCTTTTAAAATTGATATTTTTCGAGGAAAGATCGAAAAATTTCTGGTTCTAATAACTTGAATCATCTAATATGCATAAAAGAATATAACATTTCATAATACCTAATAAATATCGTCGTACGATTACATCGTTGTTATCAAATGTATCGGTCGAAAATTAAACGGTGTGTGATACAATTATTCAGATAAAAGCAATATGTGTGTATGAATAGCATTGTAAAATAAGAGCCGTGACGTAGATCAACTGCTCCCGAAGGATTGCACCGCGCTGTAAACAAATAGGACTCTATTGTTGGCTTTGATGGTATATGCATATTTAAAATTTTGTATAAGCAATATAAAGTCTAATTTTTCATAAAATAATTCATGAGTACAAATCGTGCGATCAGTTCTACACACAAAGAAGGATTTTACTATAAGTAAAAATAATCTAAATCTAAAAATTTAGTTAAAAATCTAGAAAATAACTTTGTTGGATTATTAAAATAAATGTAAAGGACGCGCAAGTTACTGGAATGTCAAAACTTTTTGCAGCGTTACTCATCATATTTCAGTTTTCTGTACATAATTATTTTTATAACAAAATAAAACAAAATTACTTTCAATTATTAATACAAAATTGAACCGATGAGAGAGAGAACTTCTATTTTTGGTCAAAGTGGATTTTAGTGCTTAAATATTTCGCGGTGTAGATTAATATATTGTAATACATATCCGAGTCTGCAAATCGATATCTTTTTCTTAAAACGCAATCATGAACAGAATTAATAATATAAGAATTAATAATATAAAAATAATAATATATTAAATTGACAATTTAATAATAGTGATACTAATAAGAATCTTAATATGATAAGAACATTAATATGATAATGAGAATCTTAAAAACTGCAAATAATTGCGAAAAATATTACCTCAATATATTACTTCTAAAAATTATTTTCAGATCTGATTCTATCTAAATGTTTAGATACTTCAACAAAATCATTCTTTCCGATTTTCGGACACTGAGATCAATTAGAAACTATACCCAGTAAATTCTTAATTTCACAGAAAAATTTGATTGTTTCTGAATAAGGTATTCATAGGAAGATGCGTAACAAAGAGAATCGAAAAAGAACTCTGACGATTCACGATGTCCCACGGAAAATATCTCTAATCCTCAAAAAGCCACTGTGCATCGTTATAGCCATGACACACACACACACACGCACACGCGCGCGCACACGCACACACGCGCGCGCACACACACACACACACACACACACACCTCACACTTCCCCTGGAAACGTGTGAAGTAACGCACGCGTACCGCACGTTCCGCCTGCGTGAAATTAAATTAGAAGGAAAATATTCGGAAAGTCGGCCAGCGCTTTTGTACGTGCGAGATAGCAAGAGATAAAGGCGGTGTATGTGGATGTGCGTGCCTGCACGCGTGTATCAATGTTCCCGTATAGCAGAGGATATATTCGCGCTGGCACGTCGAGTGGCACAACCGCTAAAAACGTCCAATCCACCCCCCCCAGCTCTATCGTCCGCTCAATCTTCAACCCTCGGCAGTATTCCCTTTCCCCATGATTCGTCTTTGTCGGGACGTTCAGACGTACCGCGTTATCTCTCATTCTCTTTTCCTGTTCTTCCGCATGCGGTCGTTCATGCAATCGTGACGATGCATCGAAAACGCTACGAGACAGTACCGTCCCGTACGAATTCCATTCGAATTTTAAATTCCCAAGAGCTAATTTATTTAACTACGCCATGCGTGTGACCCTGCACACAATGGAAGAATATTAATAAATATGAAATATTGGAAAAATAAAATAAGAATAAAGATTAAAAGCACAATAGATATAAAGAATATATAACATGTAATATGTGTTATATTATATTTATATCTATTTGCGTTTAATTTATATTTCTAATTTTCTTATTCTCTAATATTTAATATTTATTTCTATTCCTAATATTTCCTACGAAGAACCAATAATTTATTTTCTTAAAATCATGAATACTTTAATATCATGAATATAATGCACTTACGTAAATCCATCGAGTTTATCTCAATCATGTCACTAATTCTGTAAATGAATAGTGTTCGTCTGAGTATAGTTTCTTTAAAATTTTGTTCTAGAAAAAAAAAATAAAAAGTATTGCCCAAATATCTAGAAATCTTAAAGTAATTCATTTTCAAATTCTTCTATCTCATAAGAATATAAATATAAGTAAATATTTTATTAAAATATAATATACTAGTAAAAAATAAAATATACCATACAACTACAATCTTTTAGGATATTCTGGACACTTCATCTGTCAACCTTTATGTATCTTTAAATCATCTACTTGTTTTCAAAATATATATGCCTAAAAATTAAAGATTACCAAGAGACTCATCAATAAAATTCATTCAATTTCTTAATAGCTTAATCTTTAGATGAGCATATATTATGAAAAAAGAAAGTTAATCCGCTTGAAAAGCGTTAAAAAAATGACTTTTTTGATTACAGTTCTCTTAATACGAGGCTTCGAAGCATCAGAGTTGGCAAAGTCGAACGCAACCAGGGCTATTTCGGAGGACGACGGGGATGAATTACCGGCGAATATGAACCTGACAACGTTCAAGGAAAGATATCGAAGATTAATACCCTACATGACTTTTTACGTTGCCAATAATTATTTAAACGCTCAGGCTGCGTTAGCGCAAAATTACGCTGACGAGCTGTCGAGGACTCTGCTCCGGAAACCTCCATCACAGCAACACACTGTAACTCGGTTCATTGGCGTGCCGAGGCGAGGTGGTAATAAGTATCGTGTCAATCCACCCGACCAAGACAAGAAGTTCGTCCCGTCCGTGCAATTTGATCCTAGAAATATCGGAGGCGATAACGACTACTTCGTGCCAGTAAAATACAATTCTAAAATCAATTACGCCGAGTATTCCACTCCGTCCTATCAACTCTATCAGGTACAAAAATCCTATCCCGAAATCACCACACTTGGAAGTCATATCCTGAACAAGGAAAATCGATACTATGTCACTACAAGACCCTTACAGCCCTCCACTCCCGTAGTCAAGAAACCACTGTTAGATAATCCCGAGGATGATTACGATCAGGATTATACAGCTAGGCCGAACATCGCCGTTAATTATCCCAATAAGGAGGAATTGAGGTACATTCCAGTGCACGCAAATGTGCAGCAACAGTCAGTGAAGCCGTCGGTCCCCTCACTTTATCGAAAGCAGAACGTAAATTCGAATGTGAACCTGAACAATCTGATCGAGAGTTTCCAGTTATCCGAACAATTACCGGAAACGTTGAACAAAGATAATCTAGATAGTAGTATTAAAACACTCATTGAGATCCTGAACATTCTGCACAATACGCGGCAGGAAAATTTCCCACAATCACAAGGACCTCTATCGCCACCACCATCACCGCCCAGATTGATCGGCTACGATATGTACAAACCGAAAACATATACGCGACCGAAGGTGATCACCGAAACGAGATTTCAAGTGACACCGAACCCTCTTATAATCACTGATGATCCCGAACGATACAAGGCGACGGACAACGTCGAAATTAAGCCGTCATTGCAATCAGATTATAACCTGAACTATGTGAAGGACGAAAAAGTGGAATACTACATCCCATACGTTCAAGATATCTCCAACGAACCCAAACAACAAGGACTCAGACCGATCTCTACCTCGCCTATTCCTACTACTGAACACTCGTACGAGATTACGGAAGATCTGAGCGACGATATCCTACAGGATGAACGATATACCCCACCAATTTCTACCGAAGCGTCCTTGAGTCAAGAATACGTAGCGCCGAATGAAGTTACGCGACCAGGATCGAAAATACCATTGCCAGCATTAAAATACGGCGCGACGCGTGGAAAACCCAATGTCGATTACCCGGCATATGCGACTATTCCGGAAACCAAATTCAGTTGCAAGGATCAAAGATACAAAGGATTTTTCGGTGACCCAGCGACCGGATGCCAAGTGAGTATATTATAATTTAATAAAACCACTACGTCAAAAAAATTTATTAAATTTTAATAAGTGTTTAAGTAGTACTAACTAAACATTTACTTACAGTAAATAAATATTTATATAATAAAAAATTGACTTAAATCAAATTAATTGTTTTTATATCAAATAAATATTGTATATGTTTATATTTGATAACATTTATTCTTAAATGAATCTGTGTATTGAAAAAATGTACTAAATTTTTTAGTAAATATTTGTTTAATAATATTAACTAAATTTACTAATTTATTAGATATAAACATATATTTATTCAATACAAGAATCATTAATTTGATTCAAATCATTTTTTTATTGAATATAATAAATATTTATTTATTGTAAATGTTTAGTTAGTATTATTTACACAAATATTTCTTAATTTTTTCGGTATAGAATATTCTGCGCGCGCGCATAATACTTACATTTTTCACATTAATCTTAATCTCTCAGTTTTTATCTACAATCTCTTTTGAATTGAAAGCCCGTATTTTATATTATTGAAGATAGTTTCTAGAATTGTTTCACAATGATAATAATTGTATCCTCAGGTATGGCATTACTGCGATCTCAATGGTGGCAAGTCGTCATTCTTATGTCCAAACGGCACGATATTCAGCCAGGTAGCATTGACGTGCGATTGGTGGTTCAACGTGAAATGTGAAACAACTACTCAACTATACGTGCTAAATGAACGACTGTACAAATACATCCTGCCAATTATGCCTAAATTCCCAGAAGATTTCACTGGCCCAGAAGTAGATCGATATTTGGAACTCAAGTTCAAAGAAATGGAGGCAAAAATGAAAGAAAAAAAGTTACAGGAAAAGAAGAAACAACAGGAAGAGAAAAGCAAGCACAAGGGCAAATCACAAACGGCGAACGACGAAGAATAGACGCGTAATTAAGACGTTATGTGCTAATAATTTAGTCTTAACGTGTATTACTTAACTCGTTGCCATTATAACGAAAATATGTCATGGATTGTAAGGCCACAACTCTGTAATAATGAATCTTACAATCCCGAAAAAGTGCAATACGTATATGATAGTTACATGTGATTTAAGCATAGAATAAATCACATCGCGCGTAAAATAAGTTAGATTATCTTATGGTCTCTTTACGGGTATGAAATGGCTGATGATATTAAGTATTTCTTATATTCTCTCTAGTCAAATATGCGTGTACTATTACGTACTATTTATCACGAAAAATGTCCACCTATCTTATAGAACTCTAAATAGTTCTAAATAGTAAATTTATAATTAAATTATAAATTTCAGTCATAATAATCATAACTTTCGGAATAGATACACAAAACAATTATATTTTTCTCAACAACGTAAATAATGCTGCTAAATGACTCTCTTTAAGATATTAATTATAAATAAAAAAAAATTGAAGATTGAAAAGTTATTTTTCGATTAAAAATTTAATGAAATTATTTACGATTCAATATTATAAAAATTTAATATAAAATTTAATATAAATTCCCCTCTCTATTCCTTTCCCATAACTGTGCTAAATCGCATAAAATTTTCTCTCAAGTAAATAACGTAAATAGTAACATTTATAAAAGTATTATTGCGCGTTGAGAATATAATTAATATTTTCATTGCGAATATCATATTCATAGGGAAAAATCCGCTAGGTTTCGCCATTTATCTATAATTATTCTATCCCAATATAAAATTATGATATCCCAATTTATATATGATCCTTTATATTTAAAGTGTGTACTTGTATCATGTATTTGCGAGAATATGACTAGAATATTTTATTTATAATTTATATCAGAAACTGTTTAAAAAACCACGTTAAAATAATAAGTGATATGTTCGAATTGTATATGCTAAATGATTATTATATATTAATCTTTCTACGCGTATCTAATATTTTATTGTTTTAAAAGTTTTAATAAATAAATTTATTTATTTATCACTGCCTGGCATATCTCGTAATAACTGAATGTTCCTCATCAAGAAAAATATTTAATAAAAATGTGTACTCACCTCTTTCGTCTGATAAACTCGCTGCAGTGTTTCCTCGATGTGCTCGTAAATCTTGGTGAACTCCGGTATTAAAGTCTGATTCTGTTAATAAAACAAATCATTTAAGTTCTTCCTAACTATACATACAATAATAAATTCTTTACAATCTGAGCAACGTTACTAACCTTTTCTGATAAGGATACATAATTGTGCAATTTGTGCGAACACAAAGTACAATTTGAACAACAAGCCACATTACAGTCATTACAAAAATAGTTTAGCGCTTCAGAGCATGTTGATGAACAACTATTTAACATAGCAGCAGGACTGTTGGAGCTTCCATCATATATTGGAATTTGTGTGTGATTTTGTAATGCCCTTCCATGAATCTAAAACCAAAACAGAACCAAAATTGTAGGATACAAAAAAAATCCATTTTATATAAATGCATAAGTGTGCCAATTTACTTTTGAATAGCAGGAGTAACAATAGAGAGCCATACATTGTGGACACTTTACATTAGCTTGATTTCCACATTCATGGCAACTTCCTATAAGCAAAAACGCACATTAAATGCATATTATTCTTCAGAAAAGATAACTTATTTCATCAAGTATGCTTTATTTTCTAACCTTTCTTTGTTATTTGATGTAATTGTGAAGATAATTTATGACAGAATAGAAATTCTTCGTCATTTTCCAGTGGACGATGATAGGAAGAAATAATTAATCCTAGTGCATGTAAATTCAATGGACGCAAGGACTTACAATTTTCAACGATTTTATTACATTTAGGACACGTTTTAAGATTCACAAACTTAACGTTGATACACTTATTACATATTGGATGCCCACAATCCAACAACAGAGGTATGAGAGTTCCTCTCGATATGGATCCATTGAAATTCAAGTTTGATAGATCTGTAACAATTTTGACACAAAGATCTTTCTTTTTTTAATCTAATAAACTGTTTATTATTATTACTACAATTTAATAAATCAATAATATATAAGCTATGTATTTCTCTGCTATTTAATAAGGTAACAAGATAGGCAAAACAAATCATTTTTATTAGATTATATGACACAGAATGGAATTGTCTGTTATCAAAGTATTTTTATACTTATATTTAACAACCAAGCTTCAATAAACAAAATAATGACATATAATATATGTTATTTTATTTATTGAAGCTTGATTGTTAAATCCTATAAGTATAAAAATACTTTAATA
>NW_017259206.1:2985992-2988301 GCF_001594045.1 Atta colombica
TAGACCTCTAAATACAAATCAAATATAAATCTGAAACGTACCTATTTCTAATAAATTTCAGGTATTTTATAATAAATACTCGATTATTCCGCAAAAAATATACATACAGTAGTTTTATATATCGCAAGCTACAAAGTAAATACAGAGGAAAAGTGTTCACGAGTGTATGATTACAGGATCGCGTACACATGGAATTCTAACCTCTCTAACATTCCTCGTTGCTGTATGATCAGACGAAAGGAATATTCGCAGGATTTTCGCGAGTATGTCGCGTCAGTATCGGCATCGTGTGTGACGTGCACATCGGCGACAGAACACCTCAGACAAGTCTTAGAAACGCAATTACGATTCGCCGGCGATTCGTTGCATCGCCGGCATGCGGAATCGATAACGCTACGCGAGAAACAACGAAGACACGACGTGATATAGGAGGTTAACTTGATACAAAATTACCTGGCACGTAAAATTTGCTCTTGCAGAGGACGCAAATCACGTTCCTTAGCTTCGTACTGGGAACGCTATAATTCGATGGCGATAGTCTATGTAACGGTTTCATGCGTGATTTCTCGGTGATGCACGGGTACATCTTGTGTAAATAAGCAACACAATTCCGCGATTATATGCGCGATAATGACGACCCCGACAAAATCGGCGTCGATACGAGACGGTCGACCACGAGATGCCGATTCACATAAATCCCGTTTAAACTGTAGACACGCCGTAGTCCGTGATTACCCGTGAACACTTATAAATTTGTCCAGACTTGCCCACGCGCATTAGCCGCACTTATCTTTTACCACTCTCTCTTATTTAAGCGATTGTTCAAATTGTACCAGAGTCGTCGAGTCGAATAGTGAAAGAAACTACGAATGTGATAGGCCAGCCCCATTGCGATCGACAAATAATAAACTAATCGAATCGCGAATAATAGACTAATCGAATTCTCATTTATGTCGATCGAGCAATATACTGCACAAAATTTTCTGCACGAAAGTTTGAGGGTGCCTTCTGAGAGTGATATTAGGGTGATATTTCATTTGTTTTTATCGTACGACAAATTTTTCAAGTTGATTAGCTATGGGATAAAGAGATCCGGAGGACCTCTTTGTTTTGTATACAAAATGCTTGGAAAGTAATAATAAATCTTTCGCATAAAGGCAGAATGGACTAAGAAGAAAAATCGTCTCATTTCACGATTAACAATAGTTAATAAGATATTAATTGCTAAAAATTATCGAAAATTATCTTCAATAATTTTTTACTCAAATATCAACTTTACAGAAAAACTACAAGAGACAAAAACTTTATTTTCTTCTCTAAGAATTTTTTCAGAACTTTTTATCAATTTTTTAGAACTGCATTTTCTTATTTTTACCAACATAAGAGAAAATACAGTATTAAAAAATTCTGAAAAAATTCTCAGACCTTTATGAGAAGAAAATAAACAATTTTTGTCTCTTACAGTTTTTCTGTAAAGTTCATAGTATTTAAGTAAAAAATTATTGAAGATCAATTTTCGACAATTTTTAGCAATTAATATCTTATTAACTATTGTTAATCGTAAAATGAGAGGATTTTTCTTCTTAATTTAGTCCATTCTGCCTTTGACAAAAACACACAAATGAAACCCTTAAAAAAGCACCCTTAAAAAAGAAGCACATGATGCACCGTTTATCCTTGTTGATCACTGAAAAATAAAGAAGAATAAAATATCTCATGCGCTTCACGCGTAATACGGAATGTACCCTGAGACTACTATAAATTAAAAAATGGCAATTCAGCAATAATTATAAAGGAGAAGGATTTTGTGTCTTGAACACGAGGTGAAAATTACAAAAGTAAGCAAATTTACTAGAAGTCGACCAATAAAATTGTAAATATTCTAGAAAAAAAACTTTTTTTTGTAATTTCAAATCCTGCGTTGCTTGCACTTTTTTTATTCGGAATTTTTTCTTTCTCTCTTTTCAATGTTCAAATATAAGATCTGTTCGCGTTGCTTGCACTTTTTGCTCTCAGTATCTTTACTTTCTCTCTTTTCAATGCAAAGCATGTGAACAGACCTATTTATTTATCTCGTTTTTGAAAATTTCAAGCAATACGAACGTAGATTTATTTACGTACAATCGGTTTCATTGAATTTGCATCATTTTATCGATTACGTTTCAAATTTAATCAAGAAAATTGAGATTTTTGTTTAATATGTGAATTTCTAATATCTTCCCGAAAAAAAATGTTTCATATATATTATATAAATATTTATTCAGTTTCATATAATTATATAAAATTATTTATAATTATATATAAAATAT
>NW_017259206.1:2988401-2990465 GCF_001594045.1 Atta colombica
AATTATATATAAAATATATTCATTTATATAACATTTTTTCCCAGGTCTCTCTCTTTCTCTCTCCTCACAAGACTTTAAATTAACTGCAAGATCTTCAAATTGACTATTGTTTGTTTTTTAATGTAATGTATATGTTTTGATATGTATGTTTTATCGTTTAACACTTTCGCTATTTTTTTATAAAACAAAACCATTTTATTTAATTATTTAATATATTAATCAATAGAAAAAAATATTTATTTACCTGTTCTAATACGATTAATGTCACAAGGATCTCTATTTATAAAAATTACGGATGTCTAATCGTCAAAATCGAAAAATTGCTCCATCGCATTCGATATTAGGCTATAAAACATAAGAAAATATCTACAAGCAGTGAAATTACTTAATTGATCAATTACGTTGCACGTTTCCAAATTCGAATTAAGTATTCTCAACTGTAATTGGTCGATTTATATATTTTCAATAAACGATCATACCAAGCATATAAAATAAATATCAATAAATATCTAACGGAGAAGATATGCGATATAATACTTTATATTCATTAATTTAAAGTTTTTTTTTCAAATTATCGAAATAACAATCAAAATAATAATCGCTATCTTGAAAAGAAAAAGAGCAATTTATTTAAAGATGTTCGTGACTTTATACATGGAACAATTAGAGTTCCTCTAGTAAGAGTTAAGATATTAGAGCGGAAGGACGCCATTGCTGGGTGTCGAGTATCAGCCGGAAACAGCACAATTCCACTATGATTGACAGTTGATAGTCCGATTTCGCGTTTGCACCTTCTATCATAAAACAGTTGTTCACAGACTATCATGTCAAAAGATTCACTATCATATTAAAAATATCTGCAAATGGCGGCGTTTAAAGGGATTCGAAATCTGACCAATCAGAAATCGGTGCCTCTCACTTGACTCTTACTAGAGGGACTCTAGGAACAACGCGAAATTCGCGCTAAAGTGACAATTCGGCAAGCAAGCAAAGCGAAGTCAGACGACTGCTGCTGCCTTGCGAGCGATCTATGCGGCTCACTTCATTCGCTTTGCCTCGTGGCTCGCGCGAGCCGAGCGAACGACGCGCGATCGGAAACGATCGCGGCGGGGTTTGAATTCACGGTGACAGATGCCGCTGCCGATCCAATCGGCACAGCGATTCACGGCTACTTTGCCAAATATGCAAAAAAGGTAGATAATAAAGATATTAGGAAGTTTTGCAATACCGGTTACCCAGATACGGTGAACGCACGTTAGCTTCTTCTTAACATTAATTAAAAAAGTAATAACGTGACTTTCATCATATTATTGCAAGCCACGTTATTGCAAAAACTCCCTAATAATCGCGACGGCTATGTCGGCTGGTATCCGCCTAAGTCTAGGCGCGGCCGTCTTAGTCGTCGATCCATCGGTCCGTTATAATCCCACCCAGCTCGCTGAGCGATCGCTTCAGCGAACAGCAGACTCGCGAAGCTGCGCCATGTGGGATCCTTCTCTTTCTTTCCGCGATTTCCGTTCGTTTCATCCGTTCGTTCATCTTTCTCAGCTCTCCGCCACGCAACGTTGCGCTTTTGCTGCGTGTCGATCAGAATTATCACCGACGTTCGGAATGCATGACTGAGACAATTCGCATCCTGAAAACCACGTGACGCACCAATTCTCGCGTTATTAATAATATCAGCGGTAAGCAAGGAATCGAATGTTCAATTCCCGCTACCGCCTGCCGTCTGTGCTTCTCGCCGCGCCGGCGTTGATCGATCGGTCCGTTCCGCGCCAACTTCAGGTAGTTCAGGCGCCTTCGTCACTCACAAAGCGCTTTCCGTTTTCCGAAGAAACTTTTACGCTTATTCTACAACATTATTTACGGGTTTGGAAGATGTTTATTAGCATCAATATAATATCTATTAAATTGCTTGTTAATTTATGACGTTGTATTATTCTAGCTTAGGAATATTTCAAGACCGACAAATAATTGGCACACAGTTTGCTTGAACTGGAAATTGTATAAATTCACGAGAAGTATTATTAAGCAAGAAGCTTGATCTATATATATATATATATA
>NW_017259206.1:2990565-2993498 GCF_001594045.1 Atta colombica
TTATATATATTTTATATATACGTTTTCTAAATGTATCTAATGTTCTACAACTGTTTATATAATATCAATATGTATTACTGAAGAATCGCCTTGATCGAATATAGCATTTACCATTCATATATATTCTATAATAGCTATTACACATAAAACTTAACCAATCATAGTCGGTTATTTTCTCCACGTTCGTTTATTAATTAATTTTATAGCTTGATGGCTTTTATAGCTATCGTAGAGTAAACTTTATAGAGCCATGATATACCAAAAATTTAAATAGTAAAACATAAATAGTGAGCAATTGGCCAATCACAGTAGAGATTATATAAAGCCATGACATACTCTCTAAATTCTTTGGAGTGAAATCTCATTTTAAAGAGCAAAAAATTGAGCATTTTGAAGAGACTCAATTTTCAATCTTCAAGAGTGAGGTTTTATTTTCAAGAATGAGATTCACTCTAAAAGTTTTAGAGAATAAACAGTAACAAATCCAATATATTGATTTCCTTATTGCTTACGTCTTAAGGTGATCTTACACAGTCAATAATACTGTATTAATAAATACCGACAATATTATTCGTGTATAGTTAATATTGATGGATTGACATAGAATACTGATGGTGATCTGGATTTTGAATTGTCGAGTATTAGTATCGCTTTATTGGGATTCATGTTATAGTGCAATAAATATTGTACACACAAGTTACATACAACATAAAACTATAAGAACACAAGCATAATAGCAATATTGGAAACAATCAATCAAATTTTGGCCTTTATGCATTTTCCTGCTTATAATACTGCTAGTATATTGGAATAGCTAATCAAATTTTGGTCACAATTCACTCTCATACTGTGCATCCTTGGAAATGTACATCTTGTCTTCTTACATCATGCGTAAAACTAAAGTGAAATATTTGGGCATTCAGGACAACAATCGCTCAGGGAAGCTTTCATCTGATTGATCTATATTTTAGGATCTACTGGAATATATCAGATGAAAGAGTGAACGGTTGTCATTCTAAATGCCACCCATTGTCAGTAATACTGATCGTGTAAGGTTGTAAAAATACTAAAAATATTGATGCGTACTATCAGTATTACTGATTCAATATTACTGTATTGTTAACCGTGTAAGGTCATCTTTCCTGTTTAAGGATATATTAGATACGTATAATCCCTGCAAAGAAAATTAAATTTGAAAGTTTGGCATGTTTAATATTTACACTATAAATAAACTATATACATACATGAAAGTTGTGTGAATAAAATTATATTTTTGTTTAATAACACATTTTTGTAGTTCATTAATTTTATTTATTATTATTTTTGTTATTAAAAATTAAAATTTTTTAAATGATAAAAAAATTTACATTTTTCTTTTATATAAATAATTTAAATATCTAAAATAATTTATACAATTTCATGATTCACTGATTAATTACAAAAATATGGAACAAATAAATATTTTGTTTATTTATCGGATAACTAGTTCATACACCGCAATGTAACTTTTAAGAAAATAATCTTGAATATACATTAAAAAATATATCTACATAATATACATTAAAAAATTGAGATTTTTATCATTTATTTTATATATTTCCATATATTTTTATTAGAGCGCAGATTTAAAAAATACTATTATTTATTAAAATGGCTTATAATCCAATAAACAAATTTGTCATATTATTTTTAAACGTAATTTAGAATAATCTGTAATTTTGATATCATATTGAAAATGTACTTAAGGATGTATAAAATATCTTTTTTCTGAATGCCATGATCCTTAGATTGAATTTTCAGCCAATGAATTCGCTACTATTAACAAATAAATTTCTTTCAGGTAAGATTTAGCTTCAGGAGAAGATGTAAAGAATAATTATCATCTTTCAGAAGATTCCTGTCGAATCGTTAATCATTAGATACGTTCTTCGGAATGGATCATAAGAACGCTTCCCATATACACGGAAAGAAGATATATGCACATTCATTTGTCTCGTTACGTAAAGGTCCGCTTTACGATAGTCGCATAGCTACGAGTTTACAAATAGCGGAAAACGCATATCTAACCGCGTCGTGTCCTTTAGGCGCCGCTCCGCCGTGATCTCCTTACGTAATCGACGCGGAAGAGTGAGACGGCAAATTGGTCGTAATCACAAACGAGCGAGCGAGAAAGCGAGCAATCCCGTCTCGAGTCGTCGCCGCTGTGTGTTGCTTGAAACAACAGTCGCGCGGCCTCTCTGGACTAGGCGAGCGAGTGAAGGAGCGGAGGCAAGGTCTAGGCTGACCGGCATTCAAGGTCGCGTGCAGAGCGCAAAGCCTGGATCTATCCCCGCCCCAGATTTCTAGCGCCCTTCGCTCTTCGCTGTCACGTCGTCCCGCTTGTTCTTTCTCTCCCTCTCTCTTCCCCTCTCCCTCTCCTTCTCCAAGAGCGGAGGAGAAGTCCTCTTCTCTTTCTTTCTTTCTTTCTCTCTCTTTCTCTCTCTCTCACTCACACACACACACACACACACACACTCCTTGTATCGCTCGCTCCTTTTCTCGCTCCTTCGCTCGCCGTCTCGCTCGGTCGCCTCGCGAGTCGCAACGCCCGCGACCCGCGCGCGCAACATCGATTTAGCTATAAAAATTCCCTGTGCTCGACTCTATCACTCCGGCTATTATTTCCTGCCCGGGACCGCCAGCGCGGCGTGAAAAGCGGTGCGCGACGCGCGGTGCCGTTTCGCTCCCGGAATTCTCCGCTCTGTTGTAAATGCGCGACGAAGGAGGATCTCTCTTGACTCTCGGACTCCGGGAGACCGTATTCACGCTATCGCGAAGAACGAGGAAGTGCGCGCCGAAGCTCGCGCACGTCATATGCGCCTTTTCCGCACGTGTATTGTACGTGCCATGCACGGGAGCGTGTATACAATATATATGTATATATATATATATAT
>NW_017259206.1:2993598-2994031 GCF_001594045.1 Atta colombica
GATAAGGAAACGAACGGAAGCGAGACAAGTAAGATTCTAACTACGTCGAGAATCGAATCTCGCACTCGCTTCGCAGTTCGCTCGCTCGTGAGGATGAAAGGGCGTAACAGCGATTAGGTCCCGTTATGTACTACTACATCGACGAAACATTAGCGGGATTAGACTTGTTCTACTCTCTGTCTCTGCTGCATATGCTATTCGATATCATGCGCAATGCAGTTTTCAAAATTTATTTCTCGATTGATTATGTATGGAGAAGATGGGAGTAAGAAAGAAAAGATTTTATACGGAACGTACAAACGTGAAAAAAATTCTTTTCTTTGGAAAAAATTATAAAGTTTTCTTATAGTAATTTAAATATTATATCATCACGACATTCTTATAAACATTCGGTTTAATTATTTGAATTTTAGACTTATAATTCATGTATATA
>NW_017259206.1:2994131-3011769 GCF_001594045.1 Atta colombica
ATTTTAATTAATATATAACATGTTGAGAAAATTCTTTATGTTATCGCCAATCAATTACATGTGTCGGATTTTTAACATCTTCAGTTTTATTTTCTTATAATAATTCAAATACGTCACGGTATGTTTATAAATATTTGGTTTAATTATTCGATATGAATTCTATTTATAATTTACAAATTGTTAATTTTAATCAATATATTGTTGAAAAATTCTTCATGTCGCCAATCAATTGTAGAAAGCGTGTGTTGGATTTTAAAAATTTCCAATTATTTAAATACAATTTATGACAGCAAATAAACAACGTATTTTAGCGTGTGTGATAGTAAAATCAAAGTAAATAAATGAAATTTAATCCTTGCTGATCATATTTTCTCATAAAGTACTGTTTTTATAATGGTAGTCGAAAAATATGACAGTAACGGACGTGTAATATAAATAGCAGTAGTATTAATGTTCAGACTATCCTTGGATTCAACAAGATATTGATGAATTTCATCGTTACATCTATGCTATGTAGGTCAAGCACGTGTCGCATCTTTTCTGCGCAAAGAATTGTACAGTTAATTTAAAGCCCGAATCTCTCTCTCTCTCTCTCTCTCTCTCTCTCTCTCTCTTTCTCTCTCTCCCCCCTCCCCTCCCTCCAACTCTTCTGTTCTGATTTTTAGCTACATAGAATTCTATCAAATCTAAAAGAGCTCACGCTTTTTGCCATGAACCCGGAAACGCTTTGCCTACGTGAAGAAACCTTCCAAGCGGTATATAACTACGGTAGCCTGGCTGGGTTCTAAATTCAATTCCGTTGACCTAGATTAGGTGCTACGTGACACGATGGAAGTTCACACAGTTGATTCTCTCTCTCTCTCTCTCTTTCTCTCTCTCTCTCTCTCTCTCTCTCTCTTTCTCTTCCCTGTTCTCTGTTCCTCTTTCTCCTTCTCTTTTTATCCTTTTCCCGTTTTCACCAGGCTTTCTCCCGCATGCTCTCTTTTGGTAAATTCGTTTGGTCATAGCTCGAGAGGCAATTAAAAACGCAAGAGAAGATTATTCTTTAATATAAACTGTGGTATCTGTCGCGTTTTGGTATTGTAATGTATTATGGAATGATTATTTCACAAAATCTTACCCAAAGAGAACGAGACAGTCAAAACGACGTCAATATGACATCATACTGACCGATTATTAACTGAATTATTTATGTCATTTTTTTGTCACGATTTAGTCAATACGACATTATTTTGACTTTCTCATTATCCTTGGGTGAAAAATAGGAATAAAGAGAAAGAAAAGGAGAAAAAAATAAAGAAAAAAGAGAGGAAATTTCAAGATAAAAAACCTTTTCAAATATGCAAAGACCTGAATCGCTCTAACTGGCGTTTTCCCACCTATTGAGAATCGCGCATCTCTTTTTGTAACATTTAAACGATCGAGAGGGATTCCTTCTCTCAGAAGCATGATTGTCGTCGAGAGTATCGTGGGACATGGAAAAGATCGGCGATGAGAAGATACGTGAGACTAGCGAAAGATCGATGAATAATTTTGGAGTAGGATAATTTTGGAGTGGACGGGCGAAAAGCCATCGATTGAAATTTTCATTAACTTCTCGCGCGCGCGTTCGCGCGATTATTTATTCACGGAATAATGAATGGGCGAGCGAACTGAGCGACAAGTGGCCTGGGAGATAAAAGGCGATGTCTAGAGTCATTCGAGACATTATGGACCGTTTATACGCCTTCGCTGTGAAACTTTAAAACGCATTTAAACCTCGGCACGCTGGACAGGAATCGAAAGCCGAGAGGAATGATAGAGCGAGAGAGAGAAAGAGAGAGGAGCAATCTGTCGTGTCGGCCGCGCGTCCTTTTTGACGCGCGCGTTTTCACCTTTATTTTTCATGCAAAAACGCTGCGAAACGCATTCAATAATTAAAAGGAGAAAAAAAGAGAACCTGCGAGACCAGCGTGCGGTTGACATTAATTCATATCGTACACTTTCTGCAGTGCAATATTTAATACGCTTGAATATTACCTGTTCCAATAGGAACGTGCGTTCGGGACACGCTTGAAATTCATGCGGTAAAACGCGAGCTCGTGGAAGGGCGTCGCATTTTATAAGCGAACGGCAGAATCGCTCGGGCTTCATGTTATATACGGGATTCGTTTTTGGCGAATGGTCTTGAGACTCCTTCAAGGCGAATGAGCGAGAAAAGAACGGCGACGACGACGCGACGGCCGCGAGATCCTGCCGACGAACGGTTTTGCGCAATCCCTGGCCTTCCCGTCCTCCTTTTCAGCAAATAGCTACTCGGCAAGAAATCTCAAACTCCGGATGTTGCGAACGTACGGCGATGCGAATATTATACATATATCTATGTTCACTTGGCAAGATTGCGTAATTCTTTTATTAATGATAGATCGAAGCCTAAAGTTTTGTGTCCGATTCTCTTGCCAAAAGGCCAAAGGTCAAGAATTGAAAGTGAAATATATTATTTCTTTATGGAAATCTCTCATGAAACTAAAAGAATCTGAAAAATTGTCAGATTTTGCGTATTATTTTAGTTTTTAATTTCTGCACTGTGAAAGAAAATGATTGCAGTAACTATATTTACTGGCAAAAGTGAGTAATTCTTTTATCGATAATATCAGATTATATATATAAAGCTATAGAGATTTATGTCTGATTCTCTTGCCAAAAGGTCATCGGGAATTAAAAGTAAAATATATTATTTCTCATGGAATCTAAAAAATTTTGCCTCATTCCATTTTTTAATCTTTGCGTTGAAAGAAAATGATTGCAATTGTTACAATTCAATTATATTCACTGGTAAAATTGAATAATAATTCTTTTATCAATAACTGATTAAAGCTAGAGTTTTGTGTCCGAATCTCATAAATGGTCATCAGAAAATGAAAATAAAATATAATTTCTCATGAAATCTTGTGAATCTAAAATAATCTTCAAAATTTTTAGATTTTATGTATTTATTCCAATCTTCAATCTCTGCATTGAGAAGAATAATTGCAATTGCCATAATTTATAGTCAATTTCGGCGCCAATTATATATATTTTTAGTAAAACTATAAATATTGTATAATTATTATTATTATTACCAACATCATAGCAATAATAACTATAAAAATGAAGCTTTTTATCATAATTATTTTACTATGATTATAATCACAAATACTAAAACGCTTTTCTTTCAATGCAGCATTTCGAAATTATTTCGTAAAAACGTACAAGTCATTTATCTCTCAAAAGATTTAAATGTATATCGTAGAGAGAAATTTTCAAAGTCGCCTCGCATAAATTCTTGAAACTCTGAAAATCCGCAATCGACCCTACGCTCTTAAAGGCCAACGATATCGGTCAAGCCGAGCTCTCTGCTCGTGTAAGCGACAAGTACTTATCGATGTAGAGGTCACACACGTGCCAACGCATACGCACAACGATCTGTACACGGTAACCTTCCTCACTATATCTCGTCTCTCGGCTCGCTCGGCTCGCTATAACCGAGCCGAGCCACGAGCGTTTCCGGGGTAGGCGTTGGGAAACCGACTGAAAATAAGGGGCTGACCGGGGGGGGGGGGGTGGGTGATGTATACGTGTTGTGACGTGAAGCGGTTCGAGAGCGAGACAGACGCGGCGCCGGGAGCGTTGGATTCATCCTTTTCGTGCGCATGAGGTGAGCCGGAGGTGAGCCCGAGGGTTGAGCCTCCCGCTCAACCCTCGTGGGAGCGCGACTCGGGTGGTCAGGTCAGGGATGGAGCTACAAGTGGTGATAAACGAGGCCGAATCCTCGTTATTACCCATTGGGGAAAAGACTCTGGGAATTCCTACGGAATTCTGAACGCGCCGACTACTTGCCGCGCCGTTTTTCCGCCCCGGTGATCCCAATCGAACTTGTTGTGTTCTCTCGTATATATACACAGTCGCGTTGTGTATTTTCACCATTGACTGCTATATTCCTAGTTAAGTTTATTCTGTCGAAGCCTAACAAACAACGATCGTGTACATATTTTCCCTACATTAGTGCATACACAAATTGAAGAGTTGTAAAAGCGAAACTCGCATTCTGTTATCAGAGTGGAGAGAGCGGTCTTTATTAGATCGTTGGATATACACGAAAAAAACGAATTTTGCTACGTTTAGCTAATAACAAATACACAACATAAATACAGAAAATTTAAGTTAAATATAATTTAAGTTAAATAGCTAAATTTAGTTAAATACAAAAAAATATAATAAACACCGAGAATAACTTTGTTATACTATCAAAATAATTACAAGTTAAGAATCTCAAGCAATGCTGCTAGAAATTTTGTTATTTTAGCAATTAGTTTGAGAATCTTACATGTTTATTTTTTATGATTCAATAAAAAATTATTTAATTATTAAATTTGGATATTTTTCAGGAAAATCGTTCTTTTCATGGCATAGTTCTTGTTCAATATAAATATGCGTTGCTACCATGCTTAAGATAAGACCAACGTATATTTAAATTGTTAAAAAAAGAAAAAATGAACGTACAAAGTGTAATTAAAATAAGTAAAATTAGACAGTTTTATTCTTTCTACATATTCCGAAAGTTTTCTTAAAAGTGAGATAGTATATAGATTTTCTCATTTTATTTGAATCATTAAAGAGATTCAGAAAATTCTAACAATTCGGTAAACTTTTGATATTTCAGAAAATCCAGTCTTCCAAAATGTTCACATTTATTTCCCGATTCGTTTAAAGCGAGCCACGGACTTTTTCAACGGTCACTTTTTTTTTGTAAGTAACGAAGACGACTGAATGCTAAGTAGAATTAAGTAATGATTATTAGTACCAAACTTTTCTTCATGAATAACGAATGGTATGAATAATTGATAAATCACATGGTGGGCGGCATGATGAATGGAGTGTATAAAAGTCAAACGAAGTAAAAGATCATTATCGTTTGGCTCTTTTTCTTTCCTCATTTAAAGTTTTTATAAACATTTTGTTATCATCGATATAGAAACGCATAAACGATGATAAAGATGTCCTTGATCATCTGGAAAATTTCTGTATGTATGAACGTTCTCGCGCAAAAAGCACGAAGATTTACTTTCTTTAATTTTATATTGAACTAGGGAAAAAATCCCTTTACAAGTTGATAAAAAGATCTTCCCTCACCAACATATTTTCGTTAAAAATGATCAAAATTTAAATTTAAAAAAGGGTTTTAAAGCTTACAATCTTTATTTTCGAATGGTTATTATATTTTTTTACATTATGTGAGTTTTATAATGTTTATATGTTTAGAGAAAACTATGAGCTGAAAAAAATTAAAAATTTCTTTTTACTTTATAGATTTTAGCGTGTCCAAAAAAAAATTTGCCTAGCTCTTGAAAATAAATTTTCGGCTATCTATCGTGAAAGTTTGTTTTTTCTATAAAATCGTTTTTTTTTTTTAAATGTTCCTACGATTTTTGGTTTCTGAGTTACTTGTGGCTTAAGTAAAAACGAACATTCTGACTTTATTGTTTTAACTCCGTTCAAAATCGTACTGCAATTAAAAATACAGATTCTTAAAGAGATTCTTAAAGAGAGATTCTGAAACATTGCTTTATCAAATGGTGTAACTGCCAATTTTTTTAAAATCGAATATATGAGTTACTAAAAAAGTCTTTTCATCAACTTGTAAAAAAACTTTTTTTCTATCCCAATATAAAACCAAAAGCCGGCGAACCCCACGGAATAACCGTGTTCACACACGACAGCCGACTGTAAAAGGGTTAAACCTGCTGAAATATTTTGTGCGATATTATCTTGACGGCCGGCGCTTGCATGGCAGTGAAAAGCGATGTTTCCAAGATATTATTTCTGCTTTCACCCTTCTCTTCCGTTATTCCTTTAAATGCAGCCCTTTATAGTCTCGCATACGTTTATTTCTCTTGCCCACCGACCTGACGCTCGTTTAAATCTGCGAAATTATTTCGCATTACTTGCATATAATGCATACGTAACGCAAATTATTTATCATCCGACTGTCAGGATAAGAAACGAACAAAAAGTTTATCATAATAAATAATGATCTTTGTATTTTGATACAAACGCAAGCGATATTTATGCAATTCTTGCGATAAGCTCCTATTTTTACTTTTTTTTCTCATATGATAAGATTTTATTGACCTTTTCAGCTGCATTGACTTTAAAAACAATCTTGACTATGAATTAATTTCTATTAAATACTATAATACGAGACGGATTTTATCTTTTAATTATTGAAACTTTGAAAACGAATTTTTAATTATTTTAAATATTCAATTTAAATATTCAATTTATTTTAAATATTCAATTTAAAAATTCATTTTCTATTTTCACGCATGCTCGATTTTTTAAATGTTTAGATTTCTTGCAATACTTTCACATACTATATGTATCGTAAATCAAAGAATGTTTGAACTAATATTCTTCTCGAACGATTCGACATCTCAAACGATGGAAAGCGAGAAAGACGGCAGGAAAGTTTGGCCGGGAGGTAGTGAAATGGCAAACAAGCAAGAGCTATACGGTTGGCGGTAAAGGTGGCATAAAGAGAGACGTGCAGTCGTCATCGCCATTATCGACGGGCGCGGCATATAATAGATATCGTCGCAAAGACGTACGGATGTCGCGTTAAAGTGCGAAAATCGAAGAAAAGGAATCACGAGGCCGCGAGCTTTGCATGGAAACGTGCATCAAAAGAAGACATGATAGAGGATGAATAGCCGAGAAATTGACAGACGAAGTCGACAGTATGGGATTTTCAAGAAAAGAGAGGTGCAGTAAGAATAAACAAGAAGAGAGAGAGAGAGAGAGAGAGAGAGAGAGAGAGAGAGAGAGAGAGAGAGAGAGGAAAGCAAAAGGAAAGAGAATATGAGAAAGAAAGGGAAAAGTAGTTGTGCAACTATCGACTACGCTTACTTTGCCTTCGTCGTTTCGTATCCTATCATATCTCAGTCTTGGGGCTAGCTTCGTCAGATCCTGGCAATCCAGAGAGCTGACATTCGTTATCCGGAGCCGGGACGAATTTGTCTGTGAAGAGCCGAGAAGACGCAATAAAATTGACATTGGAAAAGAAAAGAGATGGAATCGTTAATTTCCTCTCCAATCTTTTTACTTGGCTCTCTCTCTCTCTCTCTCTCTTTCTCTTTTTTTTTTCTTTATTTTATAGAGATGCATATTGCAAATTGACTGTACTCTCAAGTCCAAACATTTCTCGCGCTCCTTTTCGTTCTCATGCCAGAAATGATATTACAATGGTTACATGCTCCACTTTAAAAGCAGTTGTACAATGAAATTGAATGTCGGAAAAGCACGGCGAGGATATATCGGCTATAGGATCTATAGAATCTATTGTCTAGGCATCTATCATTACAATATTTAGTCCCGGATAAGAATCGAAAAAGAATCAAATATTGAAAAGAATCATTTATGTTAAATAACGTTTTTATAATATTGTTATACATGTATAATATTTATTTAATTTATCTGTTTAATTCTTCTAAAATGAAAGTATTGAAACAGTGTTCTAAAAAGATATTAATTTACTATTACTTTTTTAATTTCTACATTCCATGAAAAGTGAAATTATGAAATTTTCATAAATCGAGAAACTATGTCGTCATATCTTTTGCTGACAGATATATAATTTAATTAATTAATTAATTAAATTATATAATTTTCGTGACTTATTAAAATCACACTGTTTTATATTCCTCTCGGGAATATAAAATAATTTGGCGAAAAATGTAACAATAATAAATCAATTTGCATAATTAACTTATCAAGATGAATTTTATTTTTTTCGTTGAAAATCAGATTCAACATATCCAAAAGAGCTGATTTATAAAGTGAGCCTGAAATTTAGAGAACAGAATATTTGTTGAGTGTTTGTTTTATAAAAAATTCAATTTAAATTATGACCATGGTGGAATTCATTGACAACGAATCAACAGGCACGCAACTTGTTTATGTGCGTACTGAGCGTCGACGCGTAAACAAGGTCACCGCCCTGCCATTTGCACGACACACTCGAGAGGCGACAAGGCGAGACGCTCCACGTTCCATAACGTTATCATCCAAATGTTATCATCTCAAATACGATTACTTCCTATGATTATTACGGTCAGCCCGCGAGAATAATTAATACCTGCGATACAAGTGATCTTGATGTTCGTGTTGAGACAAATGTTTTACTTGAAATAATAACAGTGAAGGATAATAAATGACTGTTTTATTTATAATATATTTACAGATAATAATTATTTTTCCTTAATGACTTTTCAATATATTTCTTATGTATATCTTTAAAAAACGCATCTGTATTTAATTTCATTTTTGAATATGTAAGAAAGCTTCATGACATGCTTCTAATTTCTTAATGATTAATAATGCTTTTCTCTGTTGATTTATAAGCGACTTGATCATTATGGACATGTGAGTTGTTAATACTTTTGTATCTACATTGCTGAGGAGGATTTCAAAGAGAGTCGAAATTCAGTTCAAATAAAGAAGACATCATTTCAAGGACTGAGTATTAAATTGTTTCACAATAATTTGCGCTGTTCATTTGCGCTGATTCTCATTAGCCTACTTTTATTTATTTGTGTATATTGTTTATCTCTGTAAGTTTTTGAATAAATATCTCTTTATATGTAAATTCCAAATTCCATATATTTTAGATTTCAAATACTTAAATTTTTCAACTTTTAATATAAATTGATAATTACTTTTCAATTGATAATGCGGAAAAATAATTATTAAATCGAGTGACTCGACAAAGATACATATAATAAATAATAACATATCTCGTAGAATGTATTTGGATTATGTTGCATGTATAGTACTAAATTTTAATTATGTACAATATTAATATTTTTTAGATAATCTGCCGCGTCTTGATTTTTAATTTGATTTTTAATTAACATCGTATCACATTATATTAGAATAAAGTCGTTATTTTCAAATTTTTCGATTGATAAAATATCGGGAAATAATTATATAGATTAACTTCGAGTGCAATGTTGTATTCGACACATTTACTTATTAAATAATTTAATTATAAATAACTTCGCATATTTACAAATATAACATAAACATAAATGAAGATTCTCTGCCAAGATTTATCGTCTCTGCCGTTTCGAATGTAGTTTTAGTTACAATCGCAATATTTTTGCATTATAAAATGTGCGTAACATAACTTTATTTATTTGTCGGGAATGCCGTGCCAAATAATTAATTAATTGATTTCAAATGTTTTGAATGAGTGCAACGAGTCCTAACAATTCGAGAGGAGAAAATTCGAGATACATCGGATAACGGCGCAATAATTAAGGTAAGTAAATTATTATTTATACGCGCGTGTAATTATTTTTTAAATTATTGTCATGAAAATTAATTTGTTTGAGATAAAATTAACTGTAAATATTATAAGTGATAAAAATAAATATCCCCTAAATTCACAAAATTTTATCGAGAGAATTTAATATCATATGAGACATCGATATATGTTCCAAAAGCGGTTACAGATTGGATTGCTCATAATGTATTATGTGATGTTGTTCAATTCAATTTTTTTATCACTTGTAGCTCGAGCTATTTCGGCCTTTTTGCTACCATTATTTTTGATCGAGTTTATATTATATCTTTAAATACGTTAAAGTATGATGGTACATCTTAATATATATGTCTTTATATTAAGATCGTATTCACATTTTTATCGATAAGTGCGCGCATTTATTTCTGAAATTCTATAATATGTAACGTGAACTATAAATTTGAATACGGACATAAATCATTTCATTAAATATCGTACACAGTATTGATTTAAAGGTGCAATTTAGCAAGAATTTAGAAGAATAATATAATGATAAAAATTCTTGTCATTCCCTTTCGTCGTTTAGATTATAAACGAACCGTTTCGTTTAACGGATTTAACGCGGAGCGGAATGTTTATCTTACGAACGTTAATTATTACGTGCTATAAAGTTGCCGTATTTAAAATAAGGAAATTGGTTTCGACTATTTACGATGCTATCATTGATGTTTACACCTCGTCTTTCGCGAAAACACCTCCGATCGCAGACCTAAATACTAGTTGTTAATTATCACGATTCGTTGAACCGAAAGAAACTAGCGAGTGTCTGGTTATAATCATCAGGAAAAGACAGAAAATCGTTTCGCGTTGCGCGCGAAATCTAATAAAATACTATCAAAGAGTATAGATATATTTTGCGTACCGCAGTCGACTGTAATATATTGGTGAAAAGTCAAACATTCCGTATTTAGGTAATTGAACGGATCCTTTTAATCCCGCTTGATTTTCTCGAATTATTCTATTTATGCGAACAATCTTTCTTTGAAGTTTTGCGATTGTCGGCCGCAGAGAATCCACGCTCTAGCAGCCCCATCGTTATATTTACGGCGCGCCACAAGGCTAATGTTTGTCTCCAACGAATTGGGCAATGTTTGCGAGCCTTTGCGAAATTCATTAGCGTCTTTCGTACACGTCAGGATGAAAACGCTTTGGCATTCCGATTACGGTTGCGCCACGTCTCGATGTGGCGGCGACGCAATTTTCATCATGTTCGAGCAAGAACGAGCGAATGCTGGACAGATGTACTAGTTTCGAAACGAGGTCTCTTAAGAATCTATCTCTCGCTCTTCTGGGGAGTAAATGACATACGAAACGAGGAGGAATTAGATCGTGTAATTCCGGCAGGAAACGAGAACGGAGATGGTCCGCTGCCACGATGGCTGTCGGCATCCCTTCTGCTGCGCAGAGTACAATCATTACGAATTTTGATGATTCGTGTAATTTGATTGTTCGCGAAATCGCGAGTTATTCTAGTTGGTCCTCGGGTAAATGCGAGCGTTAAACTCGGCAGTGTTATTAAACGGTATCGATCACGCGGGGCGCAACATATCGTATTCGCGGAAAAGATTGGCTCGATCGACTCGAAAACTGTGAACGCCAATTCTTTGATGCAGTGCTCGTTGCATTTTTCCCGAAATTGTTCCTGTTTCCCTTGACAAAGCGGCTACAGTAGCTTACAATACAAGCGTGCACCTGATTCCCTGGGCGTGCAACCATTATATCGTATCGCCGTAGGGTTGATGCCGCAGACAGGGACGATCGGGATGCGACGACAGTTTTATATAGAGACATCGAACAAATCACTGCTGCATAAATTCATCGAATCGCAATTTCGTGTTGGCCGACCAGTTAGCAAACCGACGGGAACAAATCGATGCCCTCTGGGCCCAACAGCGGCAAATTAATATAACTCCCGTCAGGCTCTGTCGATGATACGCAACAAATTGATGAAATGATTATTGCACAGGCCAATATTATTAGATACTCGAGAGAAACTCTTTCACGTGAAATTCTCGTACGGAATTATTTGCGAGAGGTATCAATATGTTATATCACCATGGACGAAATAGTATGTTTAATTTTATGGTTTATATATTATGTATTAAATTTTATATAAGTTTAAAATGTAGACATTTTTATTTATATAGCTTCAGCTTACATGCCAAAAAGAAATTTGGTTTACAGTTTTACTTAATCACTCACATTCATCCATATCTTATAATTATTGACTAACTATATAATCCACTCTCAATATTATTATTACATTATTTTTGTATCATATATACAGAATATCTCAGAAATAAATGGCTAAATTTTGATATCATGTTCTACTGTTCTTAAGGATGAAAAAAAGTTATAGGCCTGGAAATTCTTTCTTTTTAAGAAAAACACTTTGTTTGCGAGATAATATTTTACAGATTTGTAACTTTACTTTAAGAAGAAACTAAATGTATTCTTTATAGGGCGTCATCTTTGCCGAAGTTTCACGATACAGACACTGAGCTTCTCTGCAGTTTCCGTTAGTTCGTCCATACATGATGAAATGCTCACTCAATATATTGGAATAAATCATCTTGATAACATTATTTTAACTATGCAACATTTAGAAACTAATTTACTACGATAAGCTGCCTTCATGACAGTATCACTTGCTCTATCATAATATTTACTTCACTTTTGTGATATCTGTCCATATAAATTTTGGAGAAGAACAAAAAATGTTTATGTTTCAAACAGGAAGAGTTTTCAAATCTACGTTATACAACTTTTTTTTCATTCTTAGGGCTAGAATATGATACTAAAGTTGGCCACCTATTTCTGAAACAACCTGCGAGTGCTTTTTATTCTACATGTCACAATCTTTTTAATTCTACTTCTTACACTAATTTATAATAATATCATGCTATCACACAATTTTCACTTTTAACACACATATATAAATTTATTACATACTGGATTATTATACATTATTATACTTTTCTGAAAAAGATCAAAAATACATTCCTCTTTTACTTCTATTCTTACACTTTCATTTCTTTCTTTAATTATATTTATAATCGGCGTTATCTTTTCTAGTATCTTTTAATAAATGTATTTAAGAAATGCAATCGCAAACGGCTAACCATTAAACCATTTTTCTTAGTTTTGTTTGCTTAGTATTGATAAGGTAACAATTCGTTACGGAGCGGTATGCTTTTACTTTTACTTAATATTCCGCTATCATTCCGGATTCATTTGTATAACCGAGATTGAATAAAATCGTCAGTTCATTGTTTACTATGATAAAGTCTAATCCCATTTTACGCTACACCTCGATGACAACGTCGAGCAACCGTCAGATGACGCGATGTGATGTTAAGAGAGAGCTACTAGATGTTGGGGGCTTCCATTTTTCAGTTTTTCCTCATGCAGATCGCACAGCTTGTCTTTTCTTTTTTTTCTCGCTCTCGTCGTCAGAGTTTTCTAGGTAGCAGCGAACCATGCTGCCGACAAGTTGAATAGCGGAATCGCATAACGGTTGTTATGAAAAAAAAAAAAATACACACACACACACACACACACACACACACACACACACACACACACACAGGTCGGAGAGGGGAAGAGCACGCTGTTGAGAAAGCGAAGGGTATGAACGCGACGATTAACTGAAAAGCCCGTGCTCAATTTACCCAGCAAAACACCCTCTCGCTAGCTGGCACTAACTTTTCTTTCGATATACAACGTGCTCCGTGCAATCACCATCCCCTTCAAGTACTGGTTATTACGTTGTTATACATATTAACCAATATTATTCTGAGCCTTTTCACAACTTTTCATATCATCTCCCATGTTTAGTAAGCCTTAACGAAGGATTGTTACTTCACCATATGAATCTCGAGAATACACTGGATGTACTATATTTCGCATGTATACTTCTCCTAGATATTTGAATTTCTTCTCCGTAAGAAAAGCTAAATTCTTCAAATGTCTTCCTTTAATTTTCCTAGGAACACAGACATTTCTTTTGTTACGCGAAATTAGAGTTGAGATGAAAGTCATTCTGATGTGTACATCACCTTGTAATCGTTCTTCTCTTTCCCTCGTTTTCGCCTTCTCATCTTCCTTCCTTCCTCGTACATACTCTCTGCTACTTCCGCTCTAGTTTATACGTACTTACGATCTGCTAAGCTTCTAAGCTTGCACTTGACGGCTGGTACATACGTAAGTATGTTCGGCCGCCGCACGGAAAAGCTTGCGAAGTTTATTAAAACTCGACTCTCAACAGCCAAATGAAAGATTTCATTTGAATATATATATATATATCATTAACGTATACCGCTTAAGCCGATTCAGTTCTCTTCTCAATTGAAAGATCTCTTTTTTACACTATTTCCTTCTTCTGATGGCCAACCGATGTAATAATTCGGCTTTTCAATGATTTCATTGTGAATGCGTTAAATAAAATATTCCCGATCATGTTATAGATTTCATTGAGAAATTTAGTATTGTGAAAAATATAAAAGAATGATGAATATAAAAAAATATTTTATTCCTGTAACTAGAATTATGTCATTTATTATTTTTTTAACTTTATTTTAAATTTTATTTTATTTTTGTAACACAAAAGACCTTTTCTTTATAGAATTTCTGCTGATAATACTATCTGTGAAACAATATTTATTTACGAGTAAAAAAATTTTTTATTCCATTAGAATTTAGGAATTCGAAGATTTTTTTAAAAAATTGTGCAGGATAGACTATTTTTTATCTAGATGAATTAATCTTTCATCTAAGAATTCTTCTTTTCGTTTTTAAGGAATCAGTGAATGATAAAAATAGAAAGAATCAATTTAGAAGAACCAATTTTGTGAATATTACTTCAATTAACTGTTTTTATGTAATTTATGTAATTTATTTTTCAAAGAGAATATAATAATAAGAGAGTATAATAATATTTCATTAAATCAAAATGTACGGGAACCTCAAATAATATTTTATTTATGGCTCTCTTGCTTGTTGTATGTCTGCTTACAGCTCGTAGACCTTTATCCTAGATCAAGGCCCGCAAGTGTGAGTGATGGCACGCAAAGGGTATTTAACCACTACAATATTAACGTAAGACAGGGGTTGCTGTCATGCCTCGTTAACGCCAGCTTTATCGTTAAGTACGTTATTGTCGTTGCAGTGATAGCGACGATGACGAAGACGCAGCAGCGATGAAAGAAATGATGTTGCACACAGTTTAATTAAAATATCACAAAAAGGGAAGGGCTCTCTCGCGATAATTCATCACGTAAGTACTTTCGCGACACAGAAACGGAAGAGGGAAACTTGTAACTTGCTACTTATAAAAAGAGAAGCAGTATTACATTTTCTGAGATTACTAGAGACGTTAGTTAAGTCTTAAGCTGAATAATTGTGGTGAACACTCTGACGCGTGCAACTCCATTTAGTTTTCACCTCGTAGATCTCTCATTATGAGAAAAGGCGCATTACCTACGGAGAAGCGATAGAATTAAGCGGGCGTCGATTGTACATAAAAATTACGTCTTTAGATACATCTTAGAAAAGATTTATGTGTAAATATATACCTTTAGATAATCTGCATTTCATCTTTAGGTACATGACTCCGTAGATTGTTCGAACTTCAAGAAACGCGCTTCGAGTTTTATCGCCTTATATTTCCACGAGCGCGTAAACTGTTGAGAGCACAACAAGCGCAAAAATGTTTGATGTAGAAAGTACATTAACTACGGAAGAGCGTCATAATTAAACAAGTGTATACATAAAAAGTTACCTCTATAGATACACAGTTGGAAAATTTTGTTAAGTTCAACATATATCTCAAACAGTCCATTTCAAATTTTTGATAGTCAATTTGATGATCACAAGATGAATATATTGAAAAGTAACATAAATGCATGGAAAGAATTTTGTTTTAAAATGTATCTCAAAAATATGATAATTGTGATACAACACAATATTTTAAAGATTTTTATTAAACAATTCAGTAAAATTAACCAAACTTATTTTATTATAGTTTTATTAATGAATGAGAGAGAGATTTATATTAAAATTCTTGGAAATACAATGTTATTTCACGACTATATTTTTAAGATAAATTCTAAGAAAAAAATTCTCTCCGTGTAGATAAAAAAATTTACCCAAAAATGTAATATTGACACAATTCGTAAGCAACTTTTTTTTTGTAAAATTAACATTTATGATATTAAATTAATACATATTTTATTCATTTGTCTTCGAATTTATGTTTTAGATACATTATTTTTATCAATATAAAAACTAAAAATGTAAGGGGAAGTAAGAGCCAGCGCGGTAATCGTTAGTATAATAATGGAAATGTTTATATGTTCATTTTTAATGTAAAATATAACAATATAAAAAAAGTTGATGTAAAATCCGTATGCGTTTCTTACTTCAAGTCATTCTCAATGGTATCAATATAATTCTAATTTAGTACAAGTAGTGTATCAATCATCCAATGTCACAATGAAGTTCCTTAGCTTCATCCCAGTTTACAAGCCAGAAGGAAATCAGAACTCTTATAAAGTGAAGCGAATTGATGCAACTTGTGCGTACACATATAATCAACCAATAGAATAATATTAATTTTGACAATTAGATGAAGTAACAAGAGTGATCCAAATAATTTTTTCGTCAAATAAAAAGAATAAAATGTAACAGTTGTTCACTCTTCGGTGTAAAAAATAAATTATTTTTATGTTATTTATTCACTTACCCATAAATAATATTCTTTTGATACTAAAAAATATTGAATATCAATGTAACACAAAATATTCAAATAACATAATTACATATTAAATTCACACTCGAAAAATCAATACAGAATTGTAACAAGAACTTGAGTGGACAGATTTCACAAATACAAGATGTTTGTTTATTGTTTGTGTACGGATTTTTAAAGTTTACGAGTAAAAATTATGGTCAAATAATCTGCATTTCATCTTTACATGAGTCGGTAGACTTTCAAACTTCGAGTACTCCGATATTTCGAATATCACCGCTTTTTCACGCGTAAACGCAACAAGCGCAAAAAATGTTTGACGCGGAAAGTACATTTTGCCTAGTCGTTATACCAATGCACCAAGTTGTCTGCCACTAAGTGAATTCGTTGCTGAGACGAGGTCGCTCGGGCACAAAGCAAGTCTCAAGGTAACGCAATTACACTCGAAATTGGCGATGCGTTATACGGTCGAAAGGGCTAAGACGTGTATCGAATTTCTGAGACGGGACACTCTCGGTGCTGATCTTTATTATTACAGTCTATTCTCTCATTGGATGAAAAAACTTACTTGAGATAACAAGCTGTAATCAAGCAGGAATATTTCATACTGATTAAAAATTCTAAAAAGCCACGGTATTGAGAAATTAACGCGAAATCGATCGTAATGTCCATTACAGGAAGAGAGATTCTCGAGTAACGATGCGACCGCATCATGGGATCGATTTATCGATCGTCCGGAAACCACGCTCTAGTATGGAATATATTTCGCGCGCCTTAGCCGCGGACGTGTCAGGAACTCGGGGACGACAACCACCGGCGAATCTCGATGACGTTCCCAGTGGTTGGTGCAGAATATGTTGCTGCGGATACGACGACCAGACTCAGGACTCGAGAGCACGATACGGTTCGACGAAGATGAACGTGCGGGCCAAATGGTGGATATCGAGGAAACCTCGGTAACAGAGGTGGCGAGTAGAAGCGAGCAGGAGGTAAAAGAGACGGTATACGCGAACGCGAGAGAGAGAAATAGTGGACAAAACGAGGAGGGAAGGGGGGAGGAGGAAAGTTTGCGGAAGGACGAGGGTGTTGCGTGTCGCCGGGGTTGCGAGGGGAATATTACCCGCCAGCCGGGGTAAGGATGAGGGGGTGAGGAATCGTGTGCAGGTGCAGAGCACAGGAGAGAGGATCCGCGTACGGGCGGGTGAGTTGTGCGTACCAATCGGCGGGTGCAGAGTACGTCCGCGGGCACGCAGGAGGAGGCGAAAACCGGGCACAGCCCCAGGAGCGCGGCGGGGGCTTCCGCCATACGGGGCAAAACCGCCCCACGCCGGACCTGGGAACCGGCGCGCGTCTGGTTGCGCTGGGTGGCGGATGCACTGTCGGGTGGCGCGCGAAAAGGGGGTTCAACCCGACTCTCGGTGTGCCGAGAGGACGAGAGAGACGACGGAGAGGTTGAGAGAGAGAGAGAGAGAGAGAGAGAGAGAGAGAGAGAGAGAGAGAGAGAGAGAGAG
>NW_017259206.1:3011869-3020778 GCF_001594045.1 Atta colombica
AGAGAGAGAGAGAGAGAGAGAGAGAGAGACGGAAAGAGGGAAGTTCGCGGGAGAGGCGAGGCGGAGGACACGTCGGCCAGGGGAAGAGAGATGGACGGAGTCGGAGGGACGGACGAATGAAGGTAGTATACGTGGGAGGGAAAGTTGGAGAGCCGAGAGAGCAACGAGGGTGGCGGTGGCGGCGGCGGTGGTTCTCGGGTGGTGCCGGTAGTGGAGGGTATAAACGGAGGGAAGGCGGCGGCGACGGCGGTGAACATAAAATCCCTCGCACATGCCTGGTGCATTCATTAGGGGGGATGTGCCCGTACAGCGTACACGTCGACCTGCATCCACGCCACCCTCTCGCGTTCTCTCGGTGCCACCCCTGGCCTCAGTCGCGCTCGACGGCCAACTTAGTGCACACGCCACTCGGTTGGTCCTCCCTGGCGGATTCACTCACTGCGCCGTGACCGTCCCCGACCATCGTCGCTGAAAGGGTTGCATCGTCGTGCGCGCGCCAACCACCCTCTATCGTTCGCAAGTCATATCGGCAGACGACGAGCGAGTTCCCGCGTTCTCGAGTCTGCTGTGATCGCCGCGCGTAATCGTTACATCGTCAACTCTGGATCTCGATTGCCAAGATCATACGCGCGAAACGGCAGACGATGGCTCAAGCGAATTGAGAAAATTTCGCGTGCGTATCGAGAGTACGAGTGCGAGTTTCGTCTTGTAATATCCGAGTGCGCGAAAGTAAACACAAACGCCAGCGAGAGCGGAAGTGGCCCGGCAGCGGCCCGGCCCGGTTTCCGGAAGTCCTCCAAGTGGAAGAGAGAAAAGAGAGAAGTTACGTCCTCTTCTCCGAGAAAGATCGTCCGCAGAAGATCGTCCCATCTTCAACAGCGCCCGAAGAGGATCATCGTACGACGACGGCTCACCGCCAGAAGCTGCGGGAAGCCGACGGGATTTCATGTTCACGAATTTCAGTAAATCAGGTAACGATAATGATGCGCCTGAAACGGCTGAAATCGAGTCAGCCGGCGGCGATGACAAGCTGCGGAATCGGTGCGTCAGAAATGTCAGAATTGCAAAAATATCCAACGCCGTGGCGGGACGCGCCGCGCCGTGCCGCGCTACGCTTTCGCGTCGCTCTCGCTGTTTACGACGAATCGGGAAAGGGCGGGAACGCCGCGACTCCACGGGGGGATTTTATCGATCGCACGATCGACGGCACGCGCGTTTCCGCCGTCCGACTTCTACCGCGGCAAAGGGTGGGCGGGAAAGCGGACGAAGGAACGACGAAGCTTTCTGCGTCACGATGTCGCGTTACATCATCCTGTTTCCCTCGAAATTGCCACGAAATTGCTCGTCACGAATCACCCTCGCTCGCAGCTTGTTTTTTCCCTTGCAATCTTTCCATACAGCACACTTTATCTGACATCCTGAGAACACTCTTAAGATGTTCGGAGAATACATAGGGATATTGTTTAGACGTGTTTAGAACTCTGAAAGTGCTGGATGGATCGTTATCTTTAGAAATGACAATGAGAGGCGATGTAAATAAATTTGCGTGGACAAAAAGTACTTGATCCCATAACACATTTTCCGGTTGGCGACACATTTTCTCGTCCGCCCAAGTAAACAAAGTCAGTCGTGTGTCAAACGCGGAAAGTTCGGAGAGTAAATAGAAAATTGGACAAAACATAATCGCTGCCTCGATCGAGAATTGAGACTGAGAAAGGTAATGGGGAATTGTATAGAGAAAATAGAACAATAAATTCGTGTCCGTCTAAAATCTAAGGGACATACAAAAGTCAACAGAAAATTAAAATGACTTTATTTCGATTCTTAAAGTCAATAAACAAATCTAATTTTATAATCAAGAGCCATCATTTTGTCTTTCACAACATCAAAATAGAGTCATTTTGACTTTTCTTAGAGGAGATATCTTTAAGTCGATTAAATAATCGTTGAATATTAATAACGTAACTGCTCTCGATAAAATGTTTCATCAAAACCATATTACCACCTCGAAATTGAATGAGATTTGATGAGATGATCAAAAGACTTATCAGCAAAAAGATGCGCGGTAATGTGTGTAGATTTCGCGTTAACTCGGTGCATCGCGGAAACTGCTTGCAGCCAGGTGCAAGAATGCAGTTTATTTGCGGTGGGAAGGTACGGTTGAATTTGAATTTCCATATTTTCGCTATTCATTCGCGCAAGTATTATGACCGGCTTGCAGCAAAAGATGCATGGGTATTCCCGATGAAATATGCCGCACTTTCGAAGAACGTGCTTCGCGAAGCTGCCTTATCTCGCATTTCCGCTTTCTCGTCCGAGCTGAAATGATTGATAAAATGGAATTTGACATAGCGATAGGGCACAACCGCTGAAAAATTTAATATCTCACACATAAATTTTATTTCCACATCCACACCGCGGTGATCGGTATTTCTGATGAAATACGTTGCGTCTGAAAATGATGTGTCTCATTTCGCTATGTTTCATTTAAGAAAAGGCAACATTAAATTAATTAAATGATCGATAATATTATTGTAATAATACTAAAAAATTATTTACGAAATAATATAGAAGAAAAGAAAATTTATTTTTCAGTTTCCATGCTAAGGGAAATGCTTTGTTTACAAAAATTTCTTAACCCACACATTTATGAGATAATGTATTATAATGTATAAAAATGTAAGAAAGAGAATATTCTTTAGTAGCACAATTTATCGGCACAATATTGGCCCAATATATCCCCAATGTATACTTAACCAATGTTTCGCCAATAAATTGTATTCAGATTGCTAGAAATATGCATATTTTTTACAAAACTTGTTCAAGCTTATTATATTTTGAAATAATTACCTTTGCGTAGAAAACTGAAAAATTGAACGTAACTTCCAAACAAGAAGACTATCAGAAAATAAAAGAAATATCGAGTCTTTTGATACATAAATTTCATCATCATATATCCTGCTATCTGAGCAACGACAATTAGCGTATCGGCTCTTTCGACGGAAAGCATAATTTTGATCGGTATGCGGGAGATATCACCATCGATCTCTCGCGATTAATTCCGCGGATGTGCCCTCGCGTAGAGATAGCCGCGCGATTCGTAGCGCGTTAATTATGGATGCGGCAGGCCGTTACGAATGCTAACCGACTAATTCCGGTTTCGTATTTCAGCGCTAACCACATTTTTCCCACGACGGACGACTATGCGCGGCGCGTAAACTTTGCAGAGACACACACACACACACACACACACACACGCACACACACACACACACACACACACACACACACACACACACACACACACACGGGATACACATGTGCGGCTAGAGCCCGCGCGACTCTACGTTGAGCTTAATTTTTAATCTAGCGTAGCGCCGTCGAGAAATAATCCGCCACTTATTATGCAAATTTAATCGTGCGTTTATCGCGAAGCGCGCTAATCGCAGATAACCTTCCCACTCAACTTCTCCATTGCGCTGCGTCCATTCCTCTTTTTATTCCCAGTACGACAAAGAGCTGTCCCGGACCGCTTTGTTTTCCCGGCGCGGGCGGTGGATACGCCCGCGTTTAATCCCCTCTGCGATCCTTCTTGGCACAATGCTTCTAATGCCGTCGCTGTCGTAGTCGTCGTGATCGTGGTTGCGCGCGGCTTCCAACTTCGGGCACCGATTCAGATCGTCGGCAGCTCGCTGCCAAACAACGCATCCATTCAATCACTGGGGGTGGCTGAGGGTAAACGCCCGGCCTTTCGCAATCTCCCTTTTGACACGCGACAAGAAATAAGATCGAACGTACAAGAGGATTTTCCATGTAAATAACAGTAAAAGAGGAAAAAAGACGTTCCTCTTATAGGTTCAATTTTTCATTATCTGCTAAACTTGTGGTTAAGCTTAACTTGATGTTTTATCCAATGAGTTTCATCCATAACATCATTAAATGCAAATGAAGCCCATTGGATAAATTCAAGTTAAGTGGCTGCTAACCACAAGTATGGTGGCTAACCATAAGTTGATCAAAAAATGAAAAACTGGACCAAAGTGTAATAAGACAGGTGTAGTGTTCCCGTATTTGATTGGCTGTTCCAGCATAACACACATTCTACAATATGTTATTAAAGGACGCATTTAAGGAAGCACAAACTTTTGTATCATGCATACTGTATAAAGTATCAAAAAATCAACCAATCAGAAACTTTTATTTCATGAAAGGAAAGAAAATGAAGGACCCCTTGATTAGCTTTATTTCATATGCAAGACTGTGCTCTTGCCCTTAAGCTCTAAATTTTAAATCATAAAAAACTGACCAGTCACAGTTGAATGAGAAGAATAATCGATTGGTCAATTTCTGACTTATTGTATAAAAAGTCTATAAGAGAATCAACTAATTAGAGTATGAAATGAAGAACTTTGATTAATTTTCTTGCACCTTATGCATTATGCAACGTTATTCAAAAGTCTATGCAGCAAACTTAAATTTGATTGTCCCCATATTGCTATCATCATTATGCGCGATGTCACACTTATCTTATTACACTATAATTTCTCTAATATCGGCGAGTTATCTAAGCATAAGAAAGTCGGGAGAATCACTCAGAAATTCTGGGTTAATTCGAGGAGTCGAATATTTGACGGAAAGAGTAGAATAACTCTTTGTGATGGTTTGTCTCTCTGGATAAGAGCTGGGTACTCCCGGGTGAGCTTAGTTCTCTAAAGTTTTCCAGCTCCCATCACTTTCTCGAGAGCAGTTACTCGGGTAAGAGACGTCTCCAAGTGTTTCTATTATTCGCAGCGTCACTCGGTCTTTCGAGTCATTTGAGAGGAGATATTTTGGAGTTCTCCAGCAAGATATGTTTGCTGAGGCGTTCTCTGCGAGGTCAAAGGGTATTCCGGCTGCGAGCGAGCGCGACATCGTGATGTTTGCGAAATGGGTACAAGTAGTTCGACGTTCGCTTTCGCGAAAAGAACATCGGGATTCATTTGAAGATCCAGAGCATGCTCAAAGCGAGCATGCTCGCCCAATCCGCCCTTCGTCTCGCGACCGCACTCCGATTGCATTGTAGTCGGGAAGATGCATGCCAGAGTGCAGCGGCGCGTCCTTTATCGGCGTGGGTGTCCTACATAGAGCTTTTTCCGAGCATTTCCACGTTATCGCTCGTTATTTGCGTCACGAACTCGTTTCTTTCCTAACTTTCAATTCCTAATCGATTTGCGGGCGTCAAACGAGAATCTCGAAGGGAGAAGGAGACGCCGCAGTTGTCACTTTAGCGTTTCGCGTTTAAAAGAAAAAGCGAAGGATAAGAGAGAATCGAATAGCTTCTATTTTTCTATATATTCACCGCTTGCGGAGCGGTTGAAATCTATTTTTCCACACCTTGCGAACTGTACTTTGCTCAAGAAGAAATCGAATGGCATATAGAATAGAGTCGATAGAATACGGGAATACGTTGATCCGTCAGCGGATCGAGATCGGGAAAATACGCGCGTACGAAGATCTACGTGTGAAGATTTACCCGCCGAAGATCAACTAGAGGTACTTCCGGAAGATAAACGCGCCGATGCGCCGCAAATCTTGCGCCGGAAATACTTTTCCTGGCGCGCGGCTCGTTGCGGCTGCGACACATCGATCGTCGATGCATTTCGACGGCATGAACGCAATTTCCGGCATCAAAGGGCCAAGGTCGGCCCCACTTAATCATGGGATGGATGTCCGTCTCGCAGGCACGCAGAATACACTCAGGTCTGTTCCAAGAAAACAGAAAGTATTTTATATTATCTCACGAGGAAAGAAGTAGGTAATTTTTAACGAGATGTATATTTATTAGCTAGGTCTTTATTAAATATATTAGAATCTTTATTAGATAAGTCTTTATTAGAGAATATATTAGATGTACAGAAGATATGTAAAAAGGGTAGAATCACGAATATGCAACGCCAATGCATTCATATGTTGCATACGCTGAAAAAAATTTACTGAATTTTAAATTTTAATGTTTCCTTGAATAGTATTAAGTAAACATTTACTTACAGTAAATAAACATTTGCTTAACAGAAAAATGATAATTAAATCAAATAAATAATTTTTGTATCAAATAAATATATGTTTATATTTAGTAAATATAAACATATATTTATCTACTATATTCAAATAAAGAACTTAATAAATATTTAAACAAATATTTATTAAAATTTAGTATTTTTTTCAGTGTAGATCAAAAAAGTTGTGTAGGCTGAAACGGATAAGATATGAAATCGGTATAATTTCTGGATCAATATTCTATAAAAATCAATTTATGATGTTAAGCAGGTATAACTATTAGATATTAAAGGGGCAACAGTAATTGGAAATCTTAAGTTACTTTTGTTATTATTAACTTCCATATGTGTCAAAATGTAAATTAATTTATTTCTATTGTTAGTTTTCAATTTTAAAGTAAAAGCATCCATATTATCATATGCACGTAGTTAATAATAGTTAATAATAAATTAAATTTGAGTCAATACAGTTTAATACATTTCTTGAGTTAAATTGTTTAACTTTATTGCTTTAGTTTAATTAATTACATGTCATATAGGTCGCGACTTATAGGAATGATTAAAAATAACTCAAAATTAATAATTAAATTATTTTGATATTTTGAGTATAATTTAACATTATGAATTTTACGATGTTACGACATTCTGCAAATAGCTTGATGTTTCCCTCAAAAATATAACTTCCGTTATATTAGACTGTTTATCAAAAAACATAAATGCAGTGAGATAATTCTTGCCTATCGTTGAATATTGCATTGTCTCGGCAGATAGCTCGTTAAAGAGCAAGATGCTCGTAGATTTTCTCAATGAAGAAGTGGTTGGTGTATACACTAAATACAGAGGTAATTATCTAATTTCTAAAGTTAGTTTGTTGTTATTAAGACGGGTCAAAGGAAATCTTTCTGTCAAAGTATCTTCAACACACGTGGGTTTAATTTGGCTTAATAAATGTGGAGAGAGAGGGAAGTGAGCAACGTGTAATTAAATGATCTCTCGTAATCAGGCTCATAGTCGAGGTAATTACTCGGTGGATTTGGTCCGATTTGCACGTATCGCAACAAATCTTTTGCCTTGATTTCTAAACTCTCTCTAATGAGCAATATAATAATTTAACAATTGCCGCATAAAAATTATAATAATTAAGTAAAATCTTATTAACATCAATTTTTATGTATAAAATATCAAAATTGTCAAAATTGTTGATACTCGGATGCTGAATTTATTTCTAATTTCCATAATTACAGTAGTATTTCTTATATTATTTCTCTTTCATGTCTTTTTTGTTGAGTCAGAATTGAGTGCTCGCAGGAATTGTTGGAAGTTGCTCGGAAACGGAAGACGTTTCCACTAATATAATGCTGACACGTCACAGTTTAAATTGTTAGTCGAGAACCAGACATAGTTTTGTACATGCCGCGTATATATATACACGTGCATGTGCACGCAGATGTGTCCCAGCAGCTTTTTAAACGAGATATTATTCAGTATCCTTCAGGTAAATGGAGATGCAGCTTTGTATTCCGGCGATTAATATCTCATTTAAAGGAAAACGGGAAATTACGAAACCGGGGATATAATTAGGACGTGTCTGTGATGGCGAAATGAATTCCATCCCGATCAGGTCGGACTGCATTTGCAGCGGAAACGCGGAATCGAATTTGAACGGCAGATATTGCGTCGCGCACCGCGACAATTTCATCGCGAATGTGATTAATTAGACGTTTTTCGTGCCGCATTACGTGGCGTTATTTTACCAAAAACGGGAGAAAACGGATATGGGAATATTGAATTCTCCGTTTACATTGTGTTTATCGCATCACTCGTTTTGACGTATGAGCGTTTTATGTATCGCATTTCTATCTTTGAGCGGGATATATACATGTATCTGTGAAACATAATTTTCAGCGATACCAATGAAAGCGTGGATTAAATCTGTTAACAGCCGCTCGAAGCTTGTAAATTTCGCGTTGGAAACCTCGGTTGAGGAGATTTTCCAATTTTCCCCAGTACCTATTGATTCCGCAGGGGCACAACACGATTATCGTTCGATGAGAGTACAGAGGCGGGGAGGGGACTGAATTAATATCAAAAACTCTCCGCGATTTGCGAATTATCGTTTATTACCACCAAATGAAGCTAAAGCGTCTCCGGGAATACGCATCGCGCGCATATGGATTCTCTGCGAAATAGAACTCGCGGGATTTCGCGATATTCTCCCTTTATATCGAACTATTGTTTGGCACGAGCTCTTTCAGCAATTGCGATGATGCTCGATTTAAAGACCGGAGGGTCGAAAAGCACGCGCACGATTTTATTCTCGCGCCGTTAAGCTCTATGATTAACTCTAAATAAATGAAAACCGTGAGAACATCCCTTTCTGCGCGTCGCGTTGCATCTCGACGACTGGTATTTAAACTTTCGAAGGCCTCGCGATTTTAATCCGCGTTTTCAGCTACGATGAACGTTCGCGGGCTTGATACATTAAAGAGAAAAAACGAGGCAAAAGATAATAGTTAGCGATTCTTTTTCTAATTTTAATATGTTATTACATTGGCGTACGTTATTAACTTGGCGTACGAAACGTTCTTCTTCGTGTATATCGTAAAGTGAGTAGATAGAGATGAAGGAATATAAAAAATGTTATAAAATATAAAGAATCTTACAAAAGAAAGAAAAGTGATTCCAGAAACTAATTTTGGATGAAAAAATGTACATTGATAATGAAATTGTAGTGAAATTAATGATTACAGTAAAGAAATTTTCATAATAATTTAATTATAAATATATAAAATTTAATATTAGATATTAAAATTAATATTAGATATTAATTTTATATCTAACACTAATTAAAAATAAAGAATGTAAAACATGTTG
>NW_017259206.1:3020995-3028148 GCF_001594045.1 Atta colombica
TATATATATTACTGAAGATATTATTAATTAAAAAATAATGACAAAAGAAGATTACAAATAACTGAATTTAATTTCTTTCTTCTTTGGATATCAGTTAATTGTTAACTTATTTTTACATCTAAGTTTTTTAATGAACATATGCGTTAAATTGAATACCGTGGTGTGAGAAAATAGACGAAATTTAGTTACTTCGGAGTCACTTAAAAGTGCATTAGCTTTGAAGCACCGCTTTATTTACATTTTGAATTGTAAGCTGCTGAAGTCCTATCTTTTACATTGATTTGAGAAATCATGATTTGTTTATAATTTATTATTAAAATTAGAAATAATTAAATTATTTTTCAAAAAAGTTAAATTATAATCACTTTACGGTAAACAATTCATAAGAAAATGACATCGTTTTAATAATTTTGTCTAAATTTTAATATAAACTTTGCGCAACAGTTTATTGATAATAAACACATTAATAGGCATTAATAGTTTTTCAATAATTATCATTAAAAAAATTTTATTTTAAGGAATTTATAAATACATAACACAACTATCTTGTTTATTTACACTGAGAAAAAGTATTTAATTTTAATAAATAATTGTTTGAATAATATTAATGTAAAATTTATTTTTATTTAGCAGAATAAATATTTATTAAATAAAAAATTCAAATTAATTGTTCTTGTACTGTATAAACATATGTTACATTTAGTGAATATTTAAGACATCAATAAATATTCAGACAAATATTTATTTAAAATTTAATACATTTTTCTGTGTGGAATAAAAAAAATGCGACTACATGATAAATTAAAAAAAAAAAGTATAATATTCTTGAATTGTGGCATAATTGAGAGTCCCTTCATTACACAATTACGTTAATTAATAAAATCTGATTTGTTACAGACATTATTCATTTACATTAATTGATAAAATTCTGATCAATTGGTTAATCTCATTTTTCTAATTTTTAGAATAATAAATAAATAAATGAATAAAATGAAGGATAATCATGAAAAATTCGATTCGATCGCGTTTGAATAGTGCGCGTTGACGCGCCATATCGCGCGACTGACGTAATGAAAGCGTGCGTTATTTGGAAAATAAGAAGGCCGGGACTGGTGGAGATCGATATGGCGACGACTAAACGAGCGCCGCGCGAATTCTCTGTTCCGGCTGCGATATATTTCGCATGGGACAGGCCACGTTATCGGGCGCACCGACGGGCCGCGAGATCCTGCACGCAGTCGGAAAGAAGACGCGGCGTACGTTCAACCGCGTTTGAATCCGAGCGCCCTTCGCGCCATTCCCCGCGGCAGATGCACGAAGGTCAAAAGTATTTTAAAAATAAGGCCGTAGGCATTGGCAGATTGGTATGGCAGTGGACGTTAAGGGTCGGGTGGCGTTGTAATGGCAAAAAGTTTGCGAGAGGTGAGTAATCGACGTACGGGAGATATTCGGGAAGCGGTATCTCGCGTTGAGTGATACACGACGGCGTAACCTGCGTAGGATCCGCGTAAATAAAGCGGTGCGAGTTAAGGTTGTACGAGTGGCTAGAAAATCGGGCATCAACAAATCGTCTTTTCGCGAGGAGGCTCGTGGAGGCTAGACGAGCACGGCCGACAATGGCGCCCAAGCCACGCGAATATTGACATTGCCAAAAACATCACCTCCGAATATATCGGATTATAATCGTATACGTGGGTGGTACGTACTGCGTCGCAATTAGCGATCTAACCTCGCGGGCGGCCCGTGGCCGTGGCCCATCGCTTAGAAATTCGAGCGCGGCTTACTTCGTTCAGGCCGTTAAGGTTATGCGAAAAAATGTTTTCTGCATGTATAGTAGCGCGGCGTGAACCCTGAAGGGTTTTACAGTTATACTGCAATGTGGCACATTTGCAGAAGCGCGGAGGACGTTGTGTGGGTCTAGAGAGCCGCGATTTAATCTGCGGGGAGATATTGTCAGGACGATAGGAGAGTGCGCGTGGAGAAAGTGTGTGAGTTTAGCGATTTTTAAGGGTTAGGGGATCACACAAAATTCGGTATAGCCAGGGTGATAGCATAGCTTTTATGTAGACTGTTTTGGCCAACTAGTTTGGTTGTAGGGTCGGGATTGGAGATAGACAAGATGGACCAGCAGTATTGTCTACGGTGGAACAATCATCCAGCCAACCTCACAGACGTTCTCAGCTCCCTGCTTGCCAGAGAAGCACTCTGTGACGTTACCCTGGCCTGTGTCGGAGAGACCTTCAAGGCGCACCAAACCATACTCTCTGCATGCAGTCCGTATTTCGAGAGCATTTTCCTGCAAAACACCCATCCCCATCCAATCATATTCCTCAAGGATGTCAATGACACGGAAATGAAGGCATTGCTGCACTTTATGTATAAGGGCGAAGTCAATGTTAGTCAGCATCTCCTACCGATGTTCCTTAAAACAGCAGAAGCATTGCAGATCAGAGGCCTCACCGATAATAGTGTAAATAACAAGGCAGAGGACAAGTGTCCATCACCTGATCCAGAAACACAAACTGGAGTAAGACATAGCGATTCGCCTAACCTCCAGTCTCATCATGAGAAGAGGAAAAGAAAGAATTCAGGCAGCTACGACGTTTCTCTTTCTGGCCCACCTAGCGAAAGATTCTTGTCTGATTCTCAGGTAGATATCGTACTCGTTTACTCTCTTTTGTAATTCTATCATGAGATTGGTGTCATTATTTTTATTCATTGTAACACATGTACAATATCTTTATCATGACTCGTGTACGTGTTATATTAAATATAATATTTTAAAATTTGATTAAGAAAAATTATAGAAAAACGAGCAACATAAATATTTCTTCTGAAAATTGATGCGAACATAATTTTTTGTGTGCATTCCAGATTGTCTCTTTGGTCTCTTTGGATACAATTTTTATTTTATCCGTTATGTTTGTAACAATATTAAATATTACATTACATTTTTATGTATTAACTGTATAAAATAACATACATGCAATTTATAATAATGCAATTTCTTTAAATAAGTTTATATGAATAATACTAATTTCTGTCTATATATCATTATATTTATGCTACTGCTTAAAATTCTGGTTGATTGTGTCTCATACATATTATCAACCAATTATACATGTGTTTGTGATTGCACAGCTTTCCAAATAATTTTATAACCTTGAAAAGTTCAGGCCAATATATACCTGCTGTATAATTCAAGAGATATCATCATAATTAAAGATCCCATAACAAAGTCTGATCACAAAATGACATTTTTGATTGGCCTATCGTTTTTGTCAACTTCAGTAAGTTGGAAATGAGTAAAATTGTATATATGTAAGTTAAAATGAGATGGCATGTATAAAAAGAGACAGTACATATATTTTTCTTTTTTATTCTTGTTTTGATAAAATTGCTCGTGGCTGGATTCTGTTATAATGTATTTCCTATATACTTTTATTTATATATTTTGATAAGACTCACCTATTCAGAAAAAGGTGTAATCTGTCTATTCCAAAACGTCAAATGCAATTTGATTACAAGTATAATAGTAAATGTTATCATACAACAATAACGTAAAGTTTATAATAAATCCATCTATTACGTTTTTAAGCAAAAGAAATAACCTATTGATGAGTGTTTATTTAAAAAAAAGTTCTTAACCTCAAATCTTATAATTAGTAATCATAGTCGAGGTACAGCATTCAGAGAAAGATGAAGACAATTTTTTTTTGATTGATTATTTTCAGACATCCTCGCAGTGTAGTTACAAATCAAGTCCTCCTGTGATTCCAAAGTTAAATAATGCCCTGGGAGTTGAGATGGAAGATGGTGGTCGACCCATGTCCCCTGCTTCACAACCGCAGGCTCCTATTAAACAAGAGGTGGATCACCACTTGCCCGACTTCCATGACAATATTTCCCTCCCCGTAAGTAATTTTCGACATTTCATATTTTAATTTTGATTAATCATTTCTTTCTATCTCTGCACATATGTATTCGCTTCGCTTTTTCTTGTACATTCACTCATTTAATAATGTAGAATACTAACTTTGTTAAAATTTGTTTTAACTTTGCGCGATCTATGTTGTTACATGCAAAATATATGTGTATATAATCTTCCTTATTGGTAAAGAGTTGATTATAAGTATTTCAATTTATTTGAAAGTTTACTGTTGATGCAGTTGAAGGAAATTATTTTTTGATATATTTATCATGATTGCATAAAAGATAATAATGATAAGATTGTTTATGTTCTTGGTTTCTTTATCTAAGTCACATACACTACAAAAAAAGCTTGAGAAATTTTATTGTTTCTTATCTTATTACATTTATCTTATTAAATTTTATTGTTTCTTATCTTATTACATTTATCTCTAGACACATAATTTTTAAGTAATTATGTAATTATGCATTACTAGTTAATACATTATTTCTGTAAGATATTTCTTTGAGAATACTTAAATGTTAAAAGAATGCACGTGTAAATTGTTTGAACATTTTTTTTTGTGATGTGAAGTGTTCGCGTAACAAAGTATTATTGTTACCCTATTATTATTATATTACAGCATGTAACTTAGATTCTGTGTGTCCATTAAGATATTTTTATTTTATATTCGCATTTTTTTCGAAGATGCTGTATGCTTCTTCTCGCTTAAAATACTTTGCACAGTCGTAAATGAAGTGCAAAGTTCTCGTGATATATCATGAAGATAATTGTCCCTATAACGGAGTTTCGTTACTGTTCCCACAATTGATGATGATTACCTACCATCGTCCTATAGTCGAAACAAACATGGGAAGGAAGGGATTTTTCTAATTAGAGATTACAGAATTGGCTTTTTCTCAAAAAAAAAAAAAATTGATCGAAATGTGTTGATTAAGCACATATCCTTTCCTTCTCTGTTGACAGACTAATATGGAGTGGGAGGTTCAAAGAGATGGGAAGAGTGACGAAACTATGGATGTACAGAACATGACTTCAAATCGTCCAGATTCCGCTGGGGTGCAGGTTTCTCGCGAAAGTGCCATCATGGCTGGAGGTTCTCTCTATATCGATATGTCGGGAATTGCGTCTGAATTCCCCGGAAATTCGCATAATCCATTAAGTCAAGCCATATCTATGAACACACACCATTCGTATAAAAGCAATAGCATTGATCAAACCCAGTCATACGAGTCGTTATCTGAATATCCAACTAAGAGACTTGAAAGTGATAGATCGTTACAAATAAATCAGGAATTAGGATTGTCTGTAATTCAGCCAACAATTCAGTGCGCAAACTTGCAACGTACTACTCCGCATAATAGAAAGGCTGGTAAATTTAAAACAGGATGGTTAGGCATGTATTCCTGGTTGCAGTATGATGAACGATCGAATCTTATGTTTTGCAAATACTGTAGAAAGTGGAACGAATCTATACCAGAAATTCGTACCTCATTTGCTGCGGGAAATGGCAATTTTAGACTAGAGATCGTTAACCATCATGATAAATGTAAAGCACATAAGCTTTGCGTAGCAAAAGAAAACGAGGAAAGAAAACATTATACTTACACGACAAAAACATGCTAGCCTTGATACCTTTTATCCTATCTGAATCTGTTAACTTGTAATTAATTTCGCGCTCATTTAATACCTAAAAGACTTATCATTCACAAATATTCAACACATTTGTACGAAATACGTAACAATTTTGAGAAATTCCTGCCTTACTAAATCGCGAAAAAATTTAACCAAATTTATAATATTTGTTTTTTTTAAAACAAAATGAAACACACTTGAACTTGTAACAGAATATGTTATAAGTGAATTGTTATTTTTTTTAACGTTATTTATTTAACGTGGTTCTACAGTAAAGTGCCGAAAATTTAGGGCGCCTCATCAGGGCCACCCAAAATTACAAATATATGTGCATAATTTGTATAAAATATTAAAACTATGTGTATATTTTAATGAAATAGTATAAAATAAACGATATTTGTACAGTATGCAAAAGTACTAAAATAGTGAAATAAAAAGAAATTTATTTCTTGTACAATTTATTTTTGTGAAAATTCGATATTTTACCATTTCAATATTAAATATCTTTCCAGAATGGAAATGACCTATTACTTTTTTGTGATCGTTATAATTGTAATTTTTTTAACTTTTTATAATCTCATTTTTTAGAGAAATCTATGGTATTATTTGCGTGTAATTAGTCAAAGAAGCGCCTCTATTTTTTTCTTCTTTTATTTCATCAATAATCTACCCTAGAATTTTGCACATGTTAAATACTTCAGCTTTATTATATTAAAAAATTAGACATTTCTACAATAACTCGATTTACTATAGAATCATCTTAACTATCAGATTTCTTACAATTATGTACTCAGAGATCTTCCAAAGATTCCTCTTCTCGATTTCTCTTACATTGCAGTCTTGCAACTTTTTTACTTTTAGATTATATTCAATCAATTATAATTATTTTATTGCATCAACAATATTACAAAGAAGTTTACACTTGTTAAACATATTTCCACACAAGCGAGTTTTTATCATCAAATAATTTTATCACTGTTAAAATTATTATTGCTTATAAAGTTAAAACAGTTTATGTGTGTACATTATTTTATTATTAAAAGGACAATGCATAATTACATATATAATGATGTTGATAATTCTGTTAATACATTTAGTAACATTTCCAATGTTATGTTGTAATATGTATATGTATTACTTGGAGATGATATATGATAAAACTATTGTATATTTAAATAGCACATAAAGATGTTTATGAAAATTTGTATAATTATAAAAATTACGCAAATAACTTTAATAGACGAGTGAATGAAGTCTGTATAATCATACAAATTTGTTTTTGCAATTATTTTTTATGATGAGACAACATATTTCCAAGATGATTGGACTTTACAAAAAGATTGAACATTTGCATTTTTTTAAACGTATATGTTATATACTTGATATGTATTACATGAGCGTACTATACAATTTTCAATATGTAAGAAAAAAAGATGCCAAAGTATATATTTTTGAGATCATGTTCTGTAACAGATGTCTTATATGTTTGAGCAATAAATCAAGTTGTTCTGAAAATAATTTTTTCTTTGAAATTATATTGATTATATTTAACCTCCTACAATTAAATATTATATTTTTTATATAATT
>NW_017259206.1:3028248-3029212 GCF_001594045.1 Atta colombica
ATATAATTTTTATATAATTAAATTATATAATTTTTTATGTATGTTACTTAAATATTGTTACATTAAGGTTAACGTAGGAAAATTATAAGTATAATCATTTAAAAACCTTAAAATGCAAATTTTGTTTTCAAGAAGTTTTAAATTTGATCTCAAAAACATAATTTAAGAGTTTGAGAATTTAATAGAACTTGAGAAACAACAATTTGCAAGAATACAAAGATTTTGTCTTTTGAGAATGTGATTGCAGATAGTATTTGAATTAAAATGTTATAAATTGTGAACTAGCTTTCATACTATTGCTGGCTATTTATTTATGAATCTGTGATTATATCATGTGCAGGGTCATCCAGTTGGACTGATAGGAGAAGATGGAGGGGCCACTGCAGGAGCACTCAGTGATGGTGTTCAAGGGATTGAGTCATCTGAGCACCATAACCCTCCAGAAATGCTCGACGGACTTGATGGTAAGATCTGCACACATATATCCAATTTTACGACCAAAATTTCGTTTAGATTTAACATATTTCCTTTTTTATGTTTTATATCAAGCCGTTCTGAACTATGATTAATTTGTACATTATGTTGAAAATTTTACTCGATATTATCTCAGATATTATCATTCAAATGGGCTTAAATATTAAACAGTAATAAAAGATGCAACGACGCATTATTCGACGACGCATTATTTTGTTAAAACATCGCATTTCATTCGTGAATCAAATTCGTCCTTTTACGCGTATCGAATGCTCGACGTTACGGGAAAAACTATTTCGTCGTTAATGTGTGGGAAATATGTTACATCTAAGAAATCGAGGGAGATTTGCATGCACGTATTTGCAAGGATTTGACACGAGTCGGGTCGTACGTAGGTGTCGTCCGAAGCGAGCATCCCTCTATTTCCAAATCTGGCAAGTGTAGTGAGTGTAACTTTAGAAAATGAAAGACCTTTATATATATATATATA
>NW_017259206.1:3029312-3035529 GCF_001594045.1 Atta colombica
TATAGTGAGCTCTGTGTATATACATATATGTATATATATAAAACTACATGTGTATATTACATGAACCCTTGGTGTTTTGGTGATGGTATCGTGCATTTGCTACGTCATTGTGGTAGTTTTAATTACGTGTGTTAATACATCTACAGAAAGAAATAAAACATAACAAAACTCTCGTTGGTTTGGGATTGGTATCAGCAAATGGACTGTACTTCTATCTCATATCTGTTTTTTTTTTTTTTTTTTTTTTTTTTAAACCGTGTCCGAGATTGTGATGGTGTGTGGGTACGCCTGACTGAGTTCATCTCGCTGTTCTTATACGTGCACGTGGCGCGCGTGTGTGTGTGCGAATGCGTGATGCCACATTAACGAACTCCATTTGCGTGAATGCGTGTAAATGTATGTCGTGTGTGCGAAATGAGATATGTACATACTTATGTCATATATATTATATATAAGCATATACATATATATATAGAGCATATATACGTGCCCTGTGTGCACGTGCAGACGCAGATGTACGTATATATGCGATACTTCCATGGCGGGACTCTCTGTGCATGTCTTTATGTGCTGTTTTTATTTCCTATTCTTTTATATACCCTTTTGCCATATCTTGCGTCACCGTGCCTGGCGATCTTGATCTTATATTCTCACGTCTCTCTTGCGCTGTTCGTTTCGATCTACACGAGTGAACGAGAATATTAGCAACAAAATGTGCAGTCGTTGCGCATCTCGTTGCGCAATCCGTCGTTTGCGTTAATAAAGTTGCCGGCCGCGGGCAAAAAAAATTCGTTACGTAAGACGTTTCCTGTGTTACTTGATACCACGAAATGGATATGAAGGTTAACGCGATTATACAAGAGCGAAAAATCCGAGGATTTAGTTATCCCGAAAACTTATCCTAAAATTACAGATGAAGATGCCCCAATTAGATTATCAGATTGTAGAATTTGCAAATTCTCTAACTTGAGGATCTTCATGGAGTCAGGGATTGCAAGATCCGAGGATTTAAGTTCCATATACGTAATCTATAAAAAGTATATAGGTGAATTTATCAGGAAAAATTTTACTTTTCGCGAAATATCTTCTATCGTTCGTCCATTAAAACGTCACGCTTATTTATAGTCACGACTCTTGTCCACTACGCATCGTCAATGCATTAATAATAGTCGCTAATAGCGGCAGCAGCAGCAGCAGCAGGAAGACCCTAGGTATCATTTTTTTCCTTCTAATGATTACATCCGAAGAAGCATACGCGATTAGTAGACCGCTCGTAAATAGATTCTGTTGCTAACGCTATTCTTCGTTTATCTTTCCTCTACTTCATAGTGATCTTGCCTTCATTGTCGTTATCGTCGTCGTCGTCGTCATCATCGTCGTCGTCATCGTCATAATCGTAGTCGTCGTCGTAGTCGTCGTCGTAGTCGTCGTCGTCGTCGTCGTCGTCGTCGTCGTCGTCGTCGTCGTCGTAGTCGTCGTCGTAGTCGTCGTCGTAGTCGTTACTGCCGCTGACGTTGATAGTTACTAGATTACGTACTTCTTGATTGCATATTCATATTACATCTAGTTAGCTGAAATGTTGCACGAGCTGCATTATGCAATAGTTGCCAGTGGTCGCGAGATGCGCGCGTTTGATCTCCAACGGAGCAATTTATGTATGGACGGTGTTTAAGAGCTGGGGACAAAGTCGATAGTCCATATCGCGATCTCCGCAGATTAAGCGTTTACCGGGAAGTCGAATCGGCGAATCTCCTCGCCGGAATTCTCACACTTGAATGTTTATTTTTCATTCGATTTCCTTTTCAGTAGATCAATTTTGACATCTCTTTTCTCTTTTCTTTCTCTCCTGTACTGTATTGTGACAGTATCTTTAGTCTCTTGGAACGCGATGAAATGACAGTAGAATTGTGCTTTTTTTTTACATAGTATTGACATTTGCTACGAGTAGGTAATTATAGATGAGAAAAAGCACGGGGTGAAGTCTTTAATAGAATTGATCGATTTTCTGTCTTGTTTCGACGCAAAGGAATTTTCCATTTTTTTTAATTATCATGTCCTAGAATCTTTCTATATTTTTTTGTTTACATTATTTTTTCTCCGTATCAAGCAAAATTTTCATATATTTGCAGCGCTTATAAAAACAAGAAAGATAATCAAACAATTCTATTTAGTACATTATCCTGTACAAATACGAGTGTGGTGTTCGTTATGATATCTTCGTTGATTTTGAACGTATTTGAGAGAATTTCTTCTTCTCTGCAACTATTTGACGTAGAGTGTAACTTATGGGAAGCATAAAGGATGTTCTATTTAACGTTATCATCGGAAATATTTCTTTTCGCAATGACAATTTCTTATATTAGAATAATAGCAAAATAAAAAAAATATGTTAAAAATATGTTAAAAATATATTTTTAAAAATATATTATAAAAAAATTGAAAAGATTCTCTCTTGGAAAATTAATAAAATAAATTTTAATTTCATTACTCTTAGAGTAATATTACATTTTTGCAATAAATTTTTGATATTTTTGATATTTTTTGTGTGCAATGATCAATTAAAATTTTATTAATACTTAAACATTATCTGTGTCAATCAGCAAAATAATATTTTTCTAAAATAATATTTGCTGTAAAAATTATTTTAGAGAAAAATTACATCTTTAAATATTTATATAATTTTTGCATTTTACAATGAAAAGGTAAAAACTGTGATAAAATATTTGCATTTCAAACATTTTACAAGAGAAATTACATTTATGTTTATGGCAGTTGATAATAAAAAAAGAGTTGACATTTATTTTTGAGATCTTTTATTTCATAATTTTACATTCGTACGCTTAGTTACACAATTAACAAAAACATGTATATGTATAATTTTTTTTTTTTAATTAATTAAAGAGTTTGAGTTTGAAACATTAGAGTAGACATTGGAAATAAAAGAAATTGAGGATGATAACGGGAATCGATCATCTTTACGTATTTTGGGATGATAATTGTAGACACAGTTGACATCGTTAATTAATTATGATGAATTCGAAACAGGACCTTGTATTCCAGGAATACCGCTTTGCAAAAGGACTTGCAAAAAGGAAATAAATAAAGACAGTCACAATAAGTTAGAGCACACGCAGATCGGTATGGAGTGCTGTAAGCAGTGCGGCAAGAGCGTAGCCAACATAAAAAAGCACATGAAATCACACAACCCCGACAAGCACGTATGTCAAATATGTTTGATATCGTTGACCAGGTCTGACAACTTGAAAAGACACATTAAATTGAAACATGGCATACGGGGCTCCTTGATATTGCCGTTTATGCGCATGGAACAAAAGCTCTTCGTGGAAAAATCCCAGTCGGCTCAATCTCAGTCGGCTCAACCTCAGTCGTACTCACCTTAATAATTATTGCATTGCATAAATACACAGTGCAAAGTGTATTAACCGCAGATTGTGCGAGGATCTTTGAATCAATTAAATCTGTCAGGAACTCGATTACTGGCATTATTAAAATGCTATAATTTAAGGTATTAGAGTATCGTAAAAATTATTGTATAGGTATATACAACAGTCCGTTTCGCGCCAAAGAGACAGCAAATTACAGGACCGTGTCTTTTGATATATTCCACTCATCTTTGGTTTTTCCGATACATGGATCTTCTGATTTATAGATCCTCATACACTCTACATACATAATTTAACGTTTAATATAATTTATTTTCCTATCGTGTCAAGTATAAACCTAGATTCGCGTATATACGTTCGCAGAGCACTGGAAATTTATGCTCATGTCATTTCACATGTTAATTAATGTTAATCATGACGACCGATATATCACACGAAGAATATCTTCGTCTAGCTGTATTCGACAATTACATCGTGTGCGCGTGCGTCTCTTTGATTTATAGAATACTATTTAAACTAAAATTAAATCTATTTATTCTTGTGCGTTTAGCTTCTAAGTATTTAATTCTAATAGATAAGACGCGGAGGTTTCTGATTCTGATAAGGGAACGGTCGGAACTCATTGTTCATCACGATTTTGCTTTGTGTTGTAGAATATCATAAAACATTAGACCCATATTTTTTATCTGATTATCTCAAGGTCGAAATAATCTTTCAAAAATAACAGATTTTTTTTCAATATCAGCAAATATCTTCAAAATAAGATTAAGCTATATGAAAAAAGTTTTTATACAAAAATGCTCAGAGTTGGGAAAATTACTTTGTAAAAATAATTAGTTACAGTTATAGTTTTTTTTTCCAAAGTAATTAGTTACAGTTCCAAGTTACCGAGACTAAAAATTAACTCGTTACAATTACTAAATGACTTTTCAGTTACTTTTCTGTTATTATGACAAAACAATATGAGTAACATCGATATTAGGACTATCAAAGAAAAAAATAATTTACGTTTACTGATCAATCAAAAAAATATTTCGAAACATTTGTAGCATTAAGTGGACTGTAGCCTTAATCAATATTCAGATTTTACTCAATTACATTAAATTGATAAATAAGTTTAAAATGTAAAATAACTCTAAATTAACTGTTAAATTAGTTATTATTAGTTTTTGGAAGAAATGTAACGAAATTAAATTACAGATGGAAAAAAGTTTTGATATCGTACATAGATACACATAATTATGATTATATAATATATGCAATATTAATATAGCAAGTCTTCTTCTTTATAATAATAATTTTTGTAATTTTTTAATCATTATGAGATACATATAATTATTTAATAGATATAACAAATCAGGGACTCGCGAATCGAAATTACATTATGGATACATTATAATTTCGGCTGATTATGATTATGGTTCGAGGATACTTAAACTTTCAATTTTGGTTTCAGTTTTTTTAGTGATACGCTGATTGTTATGGGTCATAATTATCGAAAACCGTAATTGAAAAAGATTAAAGACTAAACGAATTCGATAACCGTTACAAAAAGTTGGATTTAGCCTCGGACCGTTATCCGGATCGAATTTTTTCGGTCCGAGTCCTTGTAACAAATACAAAGAAAAATACTGTGATTTACTAGTGATGACTCACGCGATGTGGTTGTCAAATTATTTACAATTAGTCTAGCACGGAATGTGTTAATAACATGGTGTAGCTACATTTAAAAAAATGTTGAAAATGAAAAATCCACATTATTTTTTCGAAGTTGTTTTAAATGGCCTAAATCTTAAGCTAAACATAGAATATGAGTCTAATATTTTTTGATGTCTTATAAAATCGGTGATGAACATTTCCGACGGTTCTCTTGTGAGACAAGCGGATTCTCTTAATTATAGCGAAGTGTTCATAAAACCAGTATAGCTGGAGACCTCAGTGAAAGTAATGTCAAGTACAAAACTTCGTTCTTCTACCTCCCGCTGATTGTCCGAACGTCATATCATTCCGAAATACGGAAGATGAGTAATGTTCCTCCAAGATTACGGATCATCCTTCGATCTCATAATCGTCTTTCCTTGCGTCACTTCCGTATCACGCCTGAATCCATGGACTGTTACGGTTCATTCTGAGGCTTCTCTTAATTCCTACGTTTCCGGACGTTAGGATTCAAAATTTCTAGATTTTCGGACTCCAGCATCTTCTATTATCATCTGTAGGCGCGCAGCAAGAATAATAGGTATTCATAGTCGGTTCTCATTTTAAGACCATCTTAAGTAATATCTTAATAAGATGCTAATATGGCTCTGTGACTGGTTTAAGGTCATATTTAAGATTGTCTTGTGTAAGAATCAACTATACCGACTATATGATATATGATCTAAATGATATTAAGTATCTTTTATACGCACGCGTCGCGAATGGTTTTGCACGGTTCTGCTTATCCTGGATTTTTGTTCGATTTTTGTCGTATATGTATGTAACACGAGAATATATATATATATATAAATCTATTGGAACAGTGTGCAAAAATAATAGTAAATCATGGAGCAATCTTTTTTGTTTTGAGCTGCGCGATCAATTTGCGTAATAGGAAGATGATGCAAAACATTCTTCGACGCGTGTACGTAAAAATATATATAGATTTATATATTTATACGTATATTTTATATTTATATGACGTAGGTTGTGAATCACGTCGAAGACTGATTTCTGTGTGAGCCGTTTCGGCTCAAAAATAGTCATGATGAAACTAGTCCCTCAGGCCCATAGGCTGTTATGAAAAAAAAAAAAAAAAAAAAAAAAAAAAACCC
>NW_017259206.1:3035629-3039771 GCF_001594045.1 Atta colombica
TGCCTTTTGCTTAAGTACAAGGATAAATCGCTTGTCACGAGATAAATAACTATAAACTATGATAAAATAGTACTTATTATAAGCAATGCGATATCCCCCTTAGGCAGTGCATATGGTTACACGTTCATAGCCCTTCTACGTCGTTATGTAACAGACGTGTCCTTTTTCCTCCATCTACATCGTTCTCATTGCGATTCCGGTAGAGATGGCGTCGAGCCAGTTTTTTTTTTTTTTTTTTTTTTTTACCTATTTTCTTTCTCTATTTGCAGATGCGACACTTTTAGCTCTTCGAGCCATTGAATTCGCGCCAATAGCGGGCGTAGATCAAGAAAGTATATTCAAGTTTTTTCGGAAAGGTGCCATACATGTAAATGCAAAATACACTCGCGAATATCGTTTTTCGTTTCAAAACTTAATTATAATTGCTATCTCGCGAAACTCTTTAGTCTACTTAAAATCGGTGAAAAGAACATCACGCGTAGGATTAAGTCGAAGTTTTCAAATAATTCTACGAAATTAAGTATAACAAGGTCGTCATACTTGTGACATCGTCGTTATTGAAATTCTCTGTCCTCAGCTTCCTAAGGGAATTCCTCGACGTTGTCGCGATTTTTCGAAACATTCTCGCGTGACCGACGCGACGAACTTTTTATCTGTTCATTCGCACAAAGCGACACTGCGGTTTCATGCGAGAACGCGCGTTTTATCCCTCTTTTTGCGCTCACACGTTACACAACAAACAAATGTCGTCTCGTTTTACTTCTCGTTGAGCAGATGCATTCTGGTAGTGTGGTTTCCGGAACTGGCAAAAAATGAAAATGCAAAACTTCCAAGAGTGTGGAATTCACTTCGCTTGTCTTATAACCACTTTGATTGTGAACACAATCATATGGTATGGTTTGCTGAGATGTTTATTTATTAGTCTTCCCATTTTTATTTCTCTTTCGTTAACCCTTTGAGGGGCACATTTTTCTTCTAAACAAATTATTGAAATCATAGATCATCTATGGTTTTCGGAGTCGCTGATTACGATTTCTGTCAGAATTACAAAATTCAAAATGGCCGATCCAATATGACGACTATTTTAGGCTAAGATCAATTTTCCAAAATTTCAAAAATTTTTTTCGGAAAAACTAGCAAGCAGAAAATTTTGAAAAAAAATATATTATAGTTTCAGATATGGAGTACACGTATAAAAATTTTCAGAGCTCTAGCACTTCACGTTTAAGAATAGTCGAATTTATTCTGAAAAAAAAAACGAATTTTTTTACATTAATTATTTATAACAGAATTGCAAATAAATAAATTAACATAATTTTACATAACTTAGATTCTCTAAGAGTCTAAAAAGTATTCATATGCTCATACAAATTGCAAAATAGATCAGAAATATGGAAAAAAATTAAAAAGATGGAACGTATATATCCCACTACTCCTCAAAGGATTAAAGGCATTTCTTTTTGATTCATCGTTTTCAAGTCTGTCTTCGATAGCTCGGAGTTTTTGAAATCTGCTTTCTTAACTTCTATTTCGTTCTATTATCGTTAGATACTTTTTATGATGCTTCATATGATACTACGTTCTAATATTACAAGTTCAAATTTGTAAACTTGAATTGCTGGAGATTTTAAGAAGTCTCTCAATTCTTAAATTCTAATTCAAGTCACTTCGCTTTCTTAGTTCTTAAATTCTTATTTTTCTCATAAAGTGAGCAGTAAACTCTTCGCAAGTTAAAGCCGCATTGGTAGGCCCGCATCGATTGCACCGAGTAGTAAAAATTGCAAGAGTTCGGAATCGCTCTGTCAATGACATATCGACTATTTTCTGATTTGATAGCCAAGCTAACGACAAACAATGCCAATTTATGCCATGACATAGGAAGAACATGTTGTTCTTGAAACTCAAACGGACTGGAAATCATAGTAATGTCTCCTTGCCAAATAACAACGGAAGCGATTTATCTGATATGCACGGAAGTGCATATTATTTCTTTATATCAACTTTCGTCTTTTATATATTCATTTATTATATTCCATTTATTAGATTCTCCCATTTTTATTTCTATCTCATTACGAAGTGTCATTCTCTTTTTATTCACTCGGGAAAAATCACGTATAAAATATTAAAAGCTTCCGCTTCTAATATTTGCTGTACAGTGATGTGGTAGTTTCGCTACAAGACTCTAGGTACGTGGAATTTGGTACTCTCACGTGCAGACTCTCTGAATGGTACAGATTCTTCCGTGAAAACTCTGTCTTTGTCTCTCTATAACAAGGAGGACACGTAACTGGGGTGACAATTCGGATCTGGTAATATTAATGTCCCCGAGTTGGCCGTGACGTGCAGCCGTAATGTGTCTGCTGCACTATACGTCGGTGCAAGACGTGAGAGGCCTTGTCGCGTTTCGGCGAGGAAGTGCCCCGGTTTCATAACTTCCCAACCTTTAACGGTGGAAAATTGTCTCTCTGGGCGATGTGGTAAAACGATGGATGGATGGATGGATGGATGGCGTTGCTGCATTAGCGAACCTAGCCCCGGCGACAGGGCCCAAATGGAAATTAGTATCACACGAGACTTTCCCTGCCGCAGCACGGTCAAAGGGCTCTCTCTCTCTCTCTCTCTCTCTCTCTCTCTCTCTCTCTCTCCCCCCCTCCCCCTCTCTCCCTCCCGCTCCCTCTTTCGCTCCATGATTGAGCGATAAAAAGCTCAACAGCATTTTGCATCCCCCCTGCAATAGCTCGGTCCATCGATCCATAGTTGCATCTAATTATACAGCCCGTCCTTCATTACCCTAATTACTCTCGCAATATGCCTTTCGTCCTCGATTTTATTGATCCGTTCCGATGTTCTTTCTGGTTTTTCAGATATTTGCATTCATAGATTTTTACAAATAACATTTGCTCGGATTTGTTTAGATTCTGCGCAAATTCCCTTGAAATTCATACGAAAGAAATATTGGTGATTATTGGTATAAATTGATAATTGACTGGAAACGTTTATCTTATCTAAATTTTTATCATATTTGCTATTTTTATCGCTTAAAGGCATATTACGCTTTAGCATTAATGATCCTCATAATCTTGGAACACTGTTTTATTTTCGCGGAACTTTTTACTTACATACATATAATTCATATCTCTTGGGAAATTGCTCTCAATTAAAATATCACAGATTATTAAGTCTCCGATATTTTTTTTAAATCCACACTCTTTACAGATTTTTAAATTAACTGTTTTTACTTACTAAGTATAACTTGTGAAGTCTTCGCACTTGGTTTTGTTTCCGACTTGTTTATTTTCCACGTTTAAGCTCCACTTAACTCTCTTGTTCTTTTTCTCTCGCTCGTTTTCTCTATTGCATCTTGATCCCATTGTTACCTCTAAACTCACTATTTCGGAGAACTTCTCGATGATACTTATTCTATTCAGCGATATCTATTCTCTATTTTCTATATCGATCGTCAAATTCCGCCGTCGAAACGATGTATTATAGACACTTTCTTTTTGCTCTCGAGATGCATCGTTGTTTAATATTCGCATATAAAGGCGGAAAAACGCGACTCCTTCGTTCAAGGAGCGACGAGATCCTTTTCCGACAATAAGCTCCTTACAGGCATATCTTCTCAATCTTATTATACGAACGCCTTCGTCTCGGCGGTCGGACGGATGTGACGATGGTTTGAGGATGAAGGCATAGAATGGTGTCCTCGCAAAGAGTTTCGTTTCTCGAGCATACAACAAGAGCTTTTCGTCTTTCGCGCTTGTGCCCGTTTACTTTAAACTCCGGTTGACTTAACCAATGAAGGAGAAACCAGAACCGCCGTTGGTTTCCGTTGATACGTTGCTCGAAGGAGCAGAAACTTCTAGTGCGAATCTCGCGCGAAACTCTGCTGATCGCGCTAGGCCATTAATCACTTAACCCTGGAGCTTTTTTTTTTTTAGTGTGAAAGAAAAGTTTTTCGATAGTTGTCTAAATATAAAACAGCTCAAGGTTTTATAACTTTATTTTGTCCATATATTTACATTATATTTATCCATATATTTGTCCATATATTCTAATTTTAATTTTTTTAATTTGTATTATAATTATTACATCATAAAATTTATATTATAATTATTCAATAAATCTCTGGAATTATTTTC
>NW_017259206.1:3039871-3041972 GCF_001594045.1 Atta colombica
TTGATACGCGGTAATTGGTGCCCAAATCATATACAAATATATTTCGATTGTATCTACTTGTACTGATCTATTACATAAAATAAAGAACTGTCGATCTATTACATAAAATAAAGAACTATCGTTCTTTATTTTATGTAATAGATCAGTAGATAGTAGAATCGAAATATATTTGTATATGATTTGCGCACCAATTACCGCGTATCAAGGCTCTTAATTGCCCGTTTTTTATTTAATATTTTTATTTGTCAAATTTTTATATGTGAACATATTATATTTTTTATTTATTAGATATGTAAATTCTAATTTGTAGCGCAAGTATGCGTTTGAAAATTTTTCATACTTAGAATTATTCTCATTAATATCTGTCAAGTAATTCAGATAATTTTCGCATACGACTATTATTAGTACCAAATGTTCAATTGAATACAGAATACGCTCTCCTCTTTGCATATATCATGATGTTCTCGTTATCGCTGTTTCCGAACAGTAGTTCAATCAACCATCCTCTCTTATGTCTTAAGTGGTTACATGTTCAGACTGTGGCATTGTCTTCAAACAGACTGTACGTACTGCGTAGATCTGTAGCAAAGCTACTCTATAGATACTGACAAGGAGTATTTGAAATGAAGTTCTAACGTTTTGGTGGTAGCACTCTAATCAATCGCATTGGAAAAGTTTGCAGTGTTGGAATTTCGTTACTCCTCGAAACTCGACGTAATTTACAACAAACGATTTCATCGGAATAATTGAATACCAGTAATTACATAGATATACAGGGTGTCCTCAAATTTTGCGTGTAAACTTTAACAGTATGAATTGAAATAAAACAAAATATTGGGTTATCCGGAAAGTTTGTGCCGACTAACCTATATAATTTAATAAATGTATACTAAAATTTAAATTTTCTGCATTTCAATTTTCCTTCAACATCGGCACAAACTTTTGGGACAATCGCAATATAACATAAATATAGATCCTAAAATATTGAAAAGTTATAATAAAAGCACAAAAGTTCATATTTAGAATACACTTTTATTGATAGATACGCGCTTTTTAAAATTCTATAGTATACGTAACGTGAATTACATGCTAAATACAAGCTAACATCATAAAAGCGCGTTCTGAATATCATAATTTATAAGAAATTTTACTTAATAAAGATATATCTGGAAGTGTCTCCCTCCGATTTTTATGAGCTTTTAATATTGCTTTATAAATGAAAGCGTAAGAAATATCATTTTTTTTGTATCCAGTTACACTTTTTAGAGGGTGAAATATTCTTAGAAGAAAATCAATTTTTCTGTCAAAGCGAATATTGTCGAAAATATTATAAGAGATAGAAAAAAATGTTTGAAATAAAAGTTAAATTCAGCTTCAAAAGTACTTTATATTATTTAAAAAAATTTATTTAAATAAAAAATTTTTATTTATAAAAAATAAAAATATTTTTAAAAAAATTGTAATTATCATAAATATATATTCGTAAAACCGTCCAACTTCTATTTCAAATATTTTTATCTGTTTATTTGTTGGTATCAACGGTTTGATTGATCATACATCAATAAATAGTTTTTGTGTCAGTAATAAAACTTTGATTATTTATACAAAACATTTCTTTCAGTGTATTTTCGACAATATATTCACTTTGAAAGAAGAACGATTTTCTTCTAAGAGATATTTTATCCCTTTAAAGTGCGATTGAGCATGAATAAAAACAAAAAATCTTATTGAACCGTACATTTGAAAACTCAACAATAAGAAACAGGAAGTAATAGCCATAACGGTTAAAGTTAGATCTTTAATGCTTAAATAATTCAATTTGAATTATATACAGAGTGCTCCGAAATTCCCATTTTGGAATACAGAATATGATATTTTATGCTAATAATTTTTTTTCCTTTAGCAGAATTAACGCCCGACAAATAGTTTTTGCAGGAACAAGTTGAACTTAACAAATAAGTGCAAAAATTATTTATCGAGCGCAATTTTGTTAAAGAAAAAAGTTGTTTGTTTTAAACACAAAGTTCTGTATTCTTTCTGTATATAAATGCAGAAATTTTTGATAATCCTATATATATGTATGGATCATACTACACACATA
>NW_017259206.1:3042072-3052226 GCF_001594045.1 Atta colombica
TATATATACACATGTATATATGTCATTTGTAGTCATTCGAACTCCGCGCTGAATTGGTTTTTCGGACTTATAAATGTAATTAAACTGTTCTAGTAATATTACGAATTAAATTTGCAACAAGCAATTTGATGCTCAATCAGACATCCTATTAGAAAAATATTAATGCGCTGAAAAACTGTAAATAAATTTATTACGAAAAATATTATTTCGGCCGGGGGTCGAACTGGATTTCTTGCATTCGTATGAGCGTTCTAAGTCTTTAGATTACCGAGGCTATAAAACTCTCGTATTTTTGTTTATAAAATAAGATATTAAGAGCTTATCAAAATTGGAGAGAGATACTATCTTGTGTTAAATTTATACATGTCCATCCATGCATTACAATTGAATTGATGTTAAAAACCTGTTTTTTAAAGCGTGGATTTTCATATAACTATACATGATTGTTACAAGAATTGAAAAGATCTCTTTTCGTAAATGCTCATCTTATGTTCAAATAGCATTTTTTTCTTATTTTAGTTTATAAAATATACTGTTAAAATTTCTACGGAAAATGTCTGAGGAAAAATCTGAGGACACCGTGTATATAGAACGAATCTTGTTCCAATTACAGATTTCAGAAAAATAATCCATCGATTTTAGACTACATTCTTCCAAATCTTTGGATTTCAAGATCGACGATTTATAGATTTCTTCGTTTTACAGGACATTTTGTTTAGTGTTTTTTTACATCAATCTGATAAAAATATAGTTTACAAAATCAGCGGAAAACTATCACACGATCGACTTTGTTATTTCACATTTGAACTTCAGTTTCTTGGCTCTAGTTTGATTATTGCTATTTGAGAGATTTTGGAAATGGTTTTTTTCTTTGACAAAAATATATCCAACTACGGTGTAACGCTCGCAGCAGTAAATATTTCTTCGGTAGCCGTGTGTGAATTTAGTGCGACACCTGGTTCAACGGAAAATAAGAAAAAAAGAAAGTATTAAAGAAAAGAAGATATAAGTCGTTTCCCGTGTATGATCATTTGTCGAGAGGAAGACGTGAAATCCTGTAGCAATGCCGTATCGTATGGGCTACTGTGTTGAATCAACGTACATAGATCAGGCGGCCACACTCCTCAGTATACACGCAGTTTAGTTGAATGTACAGGGAGAGAGAGAGAGAGAGAGATGGAGAAGTGCATACAATGGAGGGTGGGAAATACACTCTGTTCTCTCCTGTTCCCCGTCGTTGTATTCCCTTCGTTCTCCTCTCCTCGCTCTCCTCCACCGCTGCTGCATCTCTTCGTCTCTGCCCCTTCAGCATCTCTCTTCCTTTCGGCTCTTTCTGGCACAGCACGGTGATCGATGCCTGTGAGAGAGAAAATCGGGCGACGCAAAGTTTGGGCGTTGTTAACGCGAACGATTTTTTAGACTGAACGTTCTTAAAAATATTTATATTGTCACGTATGTTCCTAAGTCTCTATGTTTCTAATTCTCGTACGTTTAGAGTCACATTTTCCTAAATCGCGCCGAGAATTTTGACGAGAAATTTCTTCGACGTCTAGAATTTACGTCAGATATAATTATTGTCCTACGGAAATGTAAAAAGGGCTGAGCTTTTAATAAATTGTATTATCTGCGCCGGAATATAATAAGATAAGAAGAGATGAAAGTTACACCGAGATATGCATTCGGATGCATTATTCAGACTATAAACCAACGTACACTCCCTTCGCGTGTATATCAACGTTGCGGGCCAAAAAATAGAGACAGCTTATGTGCGCAGCGCACGGTACAAAGTGTGTTAAGCTCCGAAAGGGCTCACGCCCGTTTCTCTCGGTTTCTCCTCTGCATAATAAATCTTTCCAAGTATCCCCTCCGTTCTGTCCTTCCCTCAGTCCCCCATTTTCTTCCTGTCTCTTTCGCCCCTGTACCTCCGCCCTCTGGTCTTTCTCTCGCTCCCTCTTTCTGTCCCTGTTGCAGCATTAGTCGGTCGGTGATACTGGCAGCTGGATGCGCGTTTCTCGCCTCCGCCCTTGCATCCCTTCAAGCTGAGGGATGCTTGCGCAGGGGTAACGGACGCCGTGCTGGCAGCGGCTGCTAGGTCGACCCTAACTTTGTAAAGTTTGTAAAGAGGAGATTGTGGAATATCGTTGGCGAGAATTCGATGACCCCTTCTCTTGCAATCATACGCTGTTTAGCTGCAGATGCGCAGCTTAGAATTAAACGTTTTTAAATTGAATTTTTTTATTAGAACAGAATTGCAGTGGGCTGTTAATTTTTTCGATGAATTTTATTATTAGATTAAAGGAGAAGAGAGAATCAGAGAGAGAATTAACTGGTTATTAACAAGAAAACTCATGGAAGTATCTCTTTCCGATTTTGAACTTTGAACATGTTTTCTAGACAAAAATATTGTTTTTTTATTTTTGAAAAAAAATTGTTTTTTTTTTTTTTTTTTAAGCGAATATCATCGAAACTGTAATATATATAGATAGAAAAAATATTTTGAATAAAAGTTGAATGATTTTGGTTGAATGGAAAAGTACTTTATAATAATAATTTAACAAAAATTTGTTTAAAAAAAATTTTGTTTATAAATAAAAAATTAATTATTAAGTACTCTTAAAAACGCTTTAATTTTTATTTCAAACTTTTTTTCTATCTCTTACAGTTTCAACAATATTCGTTTGAAAAACAAAAAAGTATAGTTGGGCTTTTTTAAACAAATGTGTTTGTTTATAAAGGTTCAATTCTTTATTTTTATCTAGAAAACGACACATTCAAAGTTTATCAAAATCGGAGGAAAATACTTCCATGGATTTTCTTTTGAGTTATACAGAAGCGGCATGCGTTTTGAATCGATATAAAACGAGTGCTAAACGACACTTAGAGCGCATCCAATACTCGTAAACTTGCATTTAAAATGCATTGACTTCATATGTCCCCGGAGAACTATTTCTTTATTTATGTATGTAGAAATTTTTACACCTCGGGAATGCATCTCGTGCGATATTAAAATTCTCGATAATCTTGCCTCGTTCGGCCGAGGAAAAATTGGCGTCTCATTTACGGACGGCTCGTTTTGTACAAACAACACCGGATCCCGTAATTTCCAGCAGATCTAACCGCATCCGCCTCATTCATCTTTGTCTTGTGCGCTTGCAGAAATACTTCCACTTCCGACTGGCTCCACTTCCGTGCGACGCCCACCGTCGGCCCGCCGGGCATTTAAATACGTTCGTGCCTCGCGATTCCGATATAAATCATCGCGCGAATGCGCCTGGCAAGAGCGAGCGAGCGCCTGCCAGTGATTGTAAGGGTCGTGTTACGTCCCTGCGATAAGATCACTTTCGAAGTCTCGGAAATAATCACGCTATCGAATGGACGCTTGCTTGTTACACTAATACGCGCAGCCGTCTGCCTTTTCCGACCCATCTCTCACACCCACTTTTCACATTCTGGCTTTGTTATTCGAGAGACATGCGGAACTCAATCGTGACACGAGATAACAGAAGTTGATCTTTTCTAACTAATTTATGTATATTTTTCTATTTTTTACTTTTTCTTTTATTCTTTATGTAGGAATTTATTTCCAAATTTGTTAATTGTTTCTAAATTTTTTTATCCACATATTGTGTTTTAGGATTTATTTATTTATTCTGCGTATATTTCAAATGCTTATGATTTTTAATTCCATTGTTTTTTTTTTTCAATCTTTTGAAAATTTGTTTATTAAACATTATTTGCAACATATAAGAATAAACATTCAAAGAACGTTCGAGTTTTTTTTACTCAATGCTTTTTATGATTCGTGCGCGAAATATCAAACTGTAACATGAGTTGCTAAAGAGGATCAAAAATTCTCAAGAAATTCTAGAAATACGGGCACGTGTCTGGCGTGTGTGCTTTTACATATCTTCGATATACTGCATAAAAAAGAAAGAAAATATATATAGGTACATTGTATTGATATACCGGAACATGCACTGAAAATACTCGGGCTATAAAAGTAGTAATGACAGGAAAATTTCGACGAGAAAGCGATTTGATCTTGTGAAAAATCCGGCGCTAATGCACCGATAAATTTGATGGAATTGGACGTAATTTCGATAGCTTTGACTTTTCACAAAGAATCGTTAAAAAGCGCACACACAAAACACGATGTCGTCGTTTACGATGAAAGCAATTTCGACGACCTTGAAGAGCTATTTTCGGAGCGACTTATTTAATCATTCATCCAATCGGCGTCTCTTTTTTTTTTGTCAAAACTGAAGTTTTGACTTGAGAAAACTCCTGCAACGTTATTCAATTGATGCATCGTGAAACTATCAATCAACACACTTCGCGGATGGGTATTATTTCTGCATACGCGAATCGTGATTTACATGATATAATGACATTTCGATCTTCCCGTAAATCGATTCTTACAAATGGAAATTATTTATATATTAATTTATATATAATATAAAAACGTTGGATATTACATAATAATAGTTTGTATCATCAGTTGACGTGTCATTTGTGTGTCGCATTCGAATCAAGATCGTCGCGTCGATCGTCCGAATCAGGATTGTGCCATCGATTTCATTTCCGGACGTTAATTTTGCAGTTTGAGAATAGTTTGTGACTATTTCGCGAAGAGAAATATTGGCATCGATTCTCTTGCTCGATAACTAAAATGTAACCAGTGTCACGCTACCTATAAACACGCGCAGTCAGCGACATGTCCATAATAGACGTCGAGCAGTTTTCGCTGTTTCAATCTTGCGTTTGTCACGCGACTATACCACAGAGTTTGTCGTTCAAATATTTCTAAAGGATTGTCTTTTATTGTCCGAGATATGGTATTTCAAAAACACGAGAGAGAAAATAGTCATTAATTAGGCACCAGGTCTACTGATCTCATTTAAACGTTCGGTGTTCGAATTTTCTAGTCGCATGAGAATTCTGGGCACTTGATCGTCAGATCTGTGGAACTTTGGTCTTCCTAATTATTTTAATAATCTTCTGTACAAAATGTCTTCGTGAATCATTGATTACATAGAAATTATTCGACAATTAAAAAGCATTCGGCAGGATCGTGTTTATAAAATTTGATGAGTTTATGATTTTTGAGCGCCTAAAGCTTCTATTTTGTAATTCGTTATTATAATTATGACATCATTATAGTGATGTTGCGTAGCTGTTTTGCTATATAAGATATTTGCAACGACAACATGATGTGATTATTGTGATTATTATAATGAATCTTCAAAATTTCTTTGAAAAAAATCGAGATATCTATTTAATGTAATGTATATATAGAATATGTCTGTTAATAATTGTTCCAAAATGCCGACACGTTGAACAATCTCTTGAGAACTTGATTTAAACATCAAAGAACTGTAAGGAATATTTAAAAAAGTCTCTATATTTTATATATATATATTTGAGCAAATATGAATATTTAAAAACGTAAAATATGAAATAAGAATTAAAACCATTCTGAATCTCTTGAACCTGCTATTATGATTTGGCAATTTGAATTAATGATATAATTTCTTTAATTTCTTTTATTTCTTCTGGTGTTATACCTCCAATGGCATAAATGATAATCCAATTGTTATCACATGGATGATGTTTGATTCTTCCTTTAGAGAATAAGTTGTCAAAGATATATTAAAACTAGAGTTTCTTCAAAATTTCTTTAGAAACATCCATTTAATGTAATGTAAAAAAATATTAATGGAATTAATCTGTTAATAATTGTTGCAAGATGCAATCTTTTGAGAACTTGATGTAATGAATTACAGAATAGAGTTCTAAATCTAGCCTCTTCCCCTCTCGTGCTAAGTACGTATATTGTTAATCACAGCTGGTATTTATCGTTTCAACGATTTTACAAAATCGCACAGTATGCTCATTTAAATTACCTAATTTCTTCTATATAATTAACGCTATGGCGTTTTAGCACTTTAGAGCTTCAGCCTCAAAAGCTTATAGATAAACGCACAACTGCAACTCGATGAATCAAAGCTAGAGTGCATCTATATATATAATAGACGTTGTCTATACATAAATTCACATTGATAAAAATGCAATGCGAAGAAATAGATTCGCGAAATCACCTGCGTGTGCCACGAATACATAAATGATTTCTCGCTGAATCACGTGTCTTTACTGTTCTTTACGTTAGGTTCTGCATTTTTTGCTTTGGCAAACTTGAAGAAGAAAGTACTTTCGATAACGATGCTGTCAGGGTCTACTGCGTTGACCATTCGTGCTTATTTCTAAATCTTCCCTCCTTCATCTTTTCCTTCTCTCCTTTATAAAAAAAATTGTGTCATAAAAGATGCCTGCCTATGCGCCGATAGATTAATGCAACTATCGTAAGTATTTAATTAATCTTCGAAGCTAATGTTTGTGTACTTAGAGAATAGGATTTCTATGTGCGCGCGCCAAACAAAATTTTACGCTACTGCTTTTTTATTTAACGCACAAACTGAGTCTATAATGAAATTTCATAATAAACTGAAATATTGAAAATTAGAAAATCAAGAACGAATGCAATGAATTTATAATACATTTGATGAAACGTAAAACATTAACATTTCTGACGTCTTCGTATCGAGCTTGTGAAACCAAGTGGCAGAGTTCCATGAATCGATGTTCTAATTATTTGAATCATTCGTATCTATTATGATCAATAAAAGTTCTCATAGAAGTCTCGGTTTTCTTGTTAAAACTTCAATTCTCGAGACCAATTTAACAAATAAAAGTATCGGAAAAATTTTTTTGGCGTGCACATCAGACATTAAGATTTAAGCGAGTAAATAGAGGTGACAAGAAGTTACCAGATCAAATATTGTAATATTTTTGTACCACAAGAAGAGATTTGAAATAATAAACAATGATTATTTAATCTAACCCATCGCGAATCACAGTCGTGTGTTTTGTACTTCTTTTTTTCGTTTTAGTCGAACTCGATACTTTTGCGACTTTGTATTCGAATATTATTTTTTATTTATTTATTTATTCATTTATTTTTTAGGAAAGGGCTCAGTTCTATCAGAAAATAAAGAGAATGCGCGCTTTTGTGTTTCTCGGAGGGAACGCGAGAGTCGCTCTATTTCTTTTTGTTGTCTAACCACGTAACAAAATGGTTCATGTCATAGTGTTGTGTATAAAGAGAGCCAGTTTTACTTTTCCTCCTGACAAAGGGAACAGATTCTCGTTTACTTGGAGTTTATTCTCGGAAATTATTATTTTCCGACATAGGTGCTTTGCCTTCACCATTTTCGACCCTACTTTATCTTCTCATTCATATTCTCTCTCTCTCTCTCTCTCTCTCTGTTATTTCTCGTTTCCTACTCTTTCCTAATCTTTTTTTCTAATCTAGTCCTTACGTTGCCTTATCTGAATTTATGCGAGCCGCGAAACGTAATCGTAACAGCAATTTCGCACCTTCGCTCCTTCACAAGGGATGTATTCTAACTCGGTGTTTTTCAACCTCTGTTCCATGCTGCGAAAAATCTGATCTGAGTAAAAATTCGCGCGCAATCGTCTTCTTTCTTAAATCTTTTTAAAACCTTTTCAAGACCTATCTTATTTTCTTGAAACGAATCTCAAGCAAGTAGCAACAATAAGGTGTTCGAGAAAGGCGTTTACGAATAGTTAAGTTTGTTTCTCGGTCGTTTCACGAAATGACTGTGGAATAGGTAATTATGCATCGCCAGTTTGTAAAATATCTGTCAAAATACGTGTCTGTTTTATTGAAATCAAGATCAAAGGGACTACCGTGATTTTGTACGGAAGAGATACATCAATAACGTTGGAGAAATTTGAAAATTTATTTACAAATTTTATTTGTCTTATCTCATATTCTTCGTGTAGCCAGAAATAGTTTAATTAAATGCCGAGTGCTAATTATTTCATGACAGCTCTTCGTTATTGGTATAACTTCCGTAATCGCATTTTTCCATGACGCATCGTCGATCTCTCGCACATCTCGAGGCATTTTTATCGCGTAGAAAGGGTTGAAAAACACTGTTCTAACTGAATCTAACCGAGGCTATTGCACTAACAAAAGAGAAAAAAAGATACACTTGTATACATACATGTATATCTAAAAATATCGTTCCCAACCTTGTGTATATGTATAATAAAAAAAAAGCGATCGTGTACAAAGCCTTTTTTTTTACAACGTCGACGGGGCGTCGTTCTCGCGGCTGCATTCCGCGAGTACTCGTGATGGAAACTCGGAAAAGTGGAAATGAAAAAGTAATGCGGGGGCGATCGAGTTTCATTGAAAATCGAACGGTTAACAAGACCAACGAAAGTTTTTTAACTCGTCTTTGCTTCCTTTTTCTCGTCTCTACACCATGTTTCGCGAATCTTTTCTTGGCGCCGATCCTTTCATCGATCGGAAGCATGTAGTGACCTTTCACCTTCTTTCTCTGCTGCCTCCGCGTCGTCACGCGAATATTATTTAAATCGCGCATTAATCGAGAACGGAAGTTAGCGTGAATGCAGCCGACGATCGATACGACGATACCGCGGCGATAATCGGCTTGTTGAGGGGATAGACAGCGATTTAACCCTTTGTGGTATTCATCGTTTCCCAGAGTAGCTGCGTATAAGGTGACGCTTTGAAACATAGGATAATCCGGGGAAATACACCCGTGCTGTAATTATTGCAGATACGTGTAAATACAGTGAGCAAATATCTTTTAGTTTTCTATGTTGTGCGGCGGTATAGGCGACTAATTTTTTATAATAACAGAAAATAAGTTCAGTATTAACGATAATAATTAATAATATTTTATTGGATATAAGGTAATTTATAAAATGTACAATTTTATTTTTTGCCTAAATTATGAATTTAATACTTATTTATGTGTATTATTATTTAAATATTATATTTATGTAATTATTACCGCGCACTTATATCGCCGCGAGTTTACTTACAAAATTCTTTTTTCTCCAGTGATTCCTTGTATTTTTACCTTAAAATGTGCTTCGCTTCGCACGGTGCTGACTTCGCGGCAAAATAAAGTGACACGTGACGGGTAACCATCGCGAAAATACGGTTTGCAAAGGGCTTAACACGCGATATCATGCTTGGGGTATTGCTGGAATGGAGTCTCTCGCGGGAGTTCAGTCAGTCTATTTGGATCTCGAAATGGTCTTGTCCCGACAATAATAAATGGCATTCTACAGAATGTTCTATAACGTTGTGTAGCATATTATTCCTTTGATAATTGCAGAAAATATTTCCTTAGTGAAAATTTTGTAATTTCTTTTTATCCTCTTAAATACGAATAATTTAAGATTCAAGGATTTAAATGTTTAAAAAAAAGATTTGATGATTCTAAGTTAAAGATATAAGAAAATTTTTAAGTATGAACATTTAAATATAAGCGCAAGTCGAATCCGTTAAATATTTCTATCTACTGAAAATAAATTTTTATGGATTTTTATACCATCGGGGTATGCTTTCTTTTTCTTATCTTTTTCGTTTCCATTATGATTGTCGGCAGATATTCTAGGTATGTGCAAATACTTTAAGTGAGGCACGTAAAAACGAATATTGATCAGTCCGAATGGCGGCGCGAGCTTTCAGGGACTCCATTTTTCCAGATCATGGAACACCTCGAGTGTCATTTCCCTGTCGTGCGGAGTCTGCTGGAGTAAATCACTTTCACGCGGCTCACATTCTCTCCATAAAAATAAATTAAAATAATTTTACGTATATTTTGAAATGGATAATTTCGTGACGTCAGTTTTATCATATATTTTCTCAGACATCTTTTAGATAACGGGGATCTATATTTAAAATCTTATAGTTTTTCTTTGAGTAAGATTTGTTTTAATTCATATTTCTCTGATTGTATTCTTTGTAAAGATTAAGAATTTGCATCTGCTTTTTGACTATATATTTTCTTAAAAATAAATTTCAATTTTCTGACTTTATGACTATTCGAAATAATATTTTGTATATTTTTTTTCAATCCATGTATAAATCCAGCAATCTCGAAAGATTTATTTTTCGTTAACATCTACTTCTACTTATTAAGCAGAATATATGCATACAGATTGCTCATTTTAATAGAGATTATAATAGAGAGAGAGAGAGAGAGAGAGAGAGAGAGAGAGAGAGAGAGAGAGAGAGAGAGAGAGAGAGA
>NW_017259206.1:3052242-3055418 GCF_001594045.1 Atta colombica
AGAGAGAGAGAGAGAGAGAGAGAGAGAGAGAGAGAGAGAGAGAGAGAGAGAGAGATCTCTTCTGAGGTTTACGAAGGATTGCAAGCTTGAAGAGAGGGATTTGACATTCTGAGATGTTCTATGCGTCTCTGCGACAGAGGGATTTCACGATATTATTGGGTTTATGCAGTGCGCATACTCGCGTATGTGCGAGTACTTTGCGGGCATCATACTGCTCGCAAAGTACTCCATCACGTTTCGAGTCTATCTCTTCTGTTTGAGATTTTGGTACCAGACACTCATGCCTCGAGACAGACAGAACCATTTGGTGTCCTTGAATAATACAATGACCTCATTTCGCTCGTGCATTAGGATATGGGAGTATAATTGTTTCGGTCATTTACATATATGTATCATTTCATTAATTAATTAGGCTGACTGGCATAATGTCGGTTACGCGGTGCACCGCCTAATTTCTTGGGCCAAAATGTCTCGCTGAAATTATATAACTTGTCTGAACGTATTTTGTTGGAGAAACGCCGCACATGAAACGAAAGTTAGTCTAGTAACAATGCAGGTCGGTGATGATCATTTTTTTTCGTAATTTCATTTTTTTTTTTTGCTTACGATAACGTATTCGTATAAAAATATAAGGTATACCAATTCCGTGGATGTTCACACTGTTAGATTTCAAAAAAGCAATGATAGTCTCTTAAGTTGAATAACATTTTGTTATTTTTAATTTCTATGTGTGTCAAAATGTAAAACAATTCATTTCTCTGTGATTAGTTTTTAAATAAAACAATGTTCAAATTAATGTATTCTCTAAAACTTTTAGAATTTCATTCTGAAGAATGAAATATCACTCTTAAATATTGAAAGTTAAGTATCTCTTTCTAGTTCAATTTTTATTCTTTAGAGTGAGATTCTACTTCAAAGAATTTAGAGAATATGCACTTATAATTAGTAAATTAATAAATAATACATTTAAGTCAAATTTAATACATCTTCTTGAGTTAAATTGTTTAACTTGATTATTTTAATTAAATTAACGACATATTGAATGAGAGCAGTTACGATCTAATAAATAGAAATGATTAAAAATAATTCAAATTGGGTATAAATTTGCCATTATGAATTTAATAGTGCAATCGAATTTAATAATGCAATCGAACATGCTGCTCTTTGATCAATTAAAAATTTGCCCCAAATTTGTAAAAGCAATATAATAATTACTAGTGATATACATTACGTCAAAAGAGAGATGTTTTAATCATTTTCTGTGACCTCTGATTCGCATCAGAAGAATCACCGAGTGCGGACATTAAATTTTTAAAAGTTTCTAACGAATTCGTAACTATATACATTTTGTTACTCAAGAAATTCCTGGTCGTCCTCTTCAAGTTCTTTTGAAGGCCGTTTAACAGAGAAGAAGTTCGTGACTTTTAACTAAAAGATTCAGTTTGGTATTTACATTTATTAGAAACGCATTTTCAAATAATTTTTTTATATTCTTCGTGCTAGCTTTGGGACAAAAATTTGATTGATTGTTCTATTGTCTGCTGCCATGATACGCGATAATAGTATACCTTATATTATTATATATACAGAAATATCATTTGTTCTTAGCACGTTTATTAATATCAAGCGATTCGAGGGATATTAACGCGATATCGAAAGAACGAGAAAAACATTTAGGATCAGCTCGCTTTGGCTACGCACAAAATTTGTACACCCATTTTACGCTTTTTCTCTGATTAATCGCACTGGTTTGGAGTTTGATCGATGTTTAACGAGAACTTACGTGTCTGACGCTTTAATCGCACGTTCTCGTCGTCTGCCTCGAGTATCTCGTATTTCGGTCGTGTTGAGAGGCAAGTTGTTTGCATTTCGAAGACGCGCGGTGTATATCTTCGACGCAACTCGTTCATTACTTGCACATTCCTAAGAGCTATTTTGCACTTTCTTCATATTGAATGACAATCGTCTGAAAATTAGCTACGTTTCCATTAGTAACAATTACATAACTGCTGCACTAAAAAAAAAAGTTTGGCTGCAGCAAATTAGATGATAAAATAATTAATGGCATAGTATTTTTAATTGGTTGCAGCAGTCAATTTTTGATTGTGTTAGCCTATCGGAATCCTATACTGACATTGCAGGCTAACGCAAAAATTGGCTTCTGCAACCAATTAAAAATATTATGTCATATTTTATCACCTAATTTGCTGCAGCAGTCAATCTTTTTTTCAGTGTGCATAAAATAATCTTAGGAATTCAGAAGCAGCAGAATAGGGAGCAAAAAATTTGGAAAAAAGAGAATAGAAATAAAAATCTACATCGCATTTTTCAACTTTTGTGTCGCGAACTTCTCGGTTGTTGCAACGTTTCAACGTTAATGATAAATTTGAAAAAATTTTCATCAATTTTCTAGACATGTAAATCATTTTTATCATTTTACGAAGGCAGTGCAAAATTTATGTTAAATACACGAGAGTGGCAATGTTGCTCGTTTAATTTACTGGCCCGAAGCGTCGCTTGATTTAATATTTATTCCTTCGTATGGTCGCGCTTTTTTTATATCAGATATTCGCGAAAATGGCCTGTAAGAGCTCATGCCTCTCATAAAGCGAAATTCCATGTTTTTAAATACAGAATTATTAAACGCGCTTTTGCGTATAGAGAGAAAGAAAGAGAAAAAGAGAGAGAGAGAGAGACGGTCTCTCGAGCGACGAAATTATTTGGTGTATGAATTCGCGCGCGCGTCTCAATTTATTTAAATTTATTAAAACAATACAATGTTTTGCAATCCACGTAAAGAGCAGCGACGCCTCAAAGCGAACGCCGCGGATGATTGATTTTTTATCAAAGATCTCGATTTTCACAGTTAATCGTGAAATCGTAACGACATTGCGCGAGACATTTATTTCAAGAGTAATATATAAGCTGCTTTCTTAATAAGCTAATATAATACTCTCTTTTTCCACTATATATGTTAATTTTCACGAATCAGTTTATCCGATTAGGAAAAGCAATATTTTTAAATTGTGTTATTTCTTTCATGATAAACGTGATAAAAGGAAAAATCAAAATTTCTTTTTTTCTATTATTTATATATTTCTTTCGCGTTCTGTCTGTCTCTAGCAATTCGATTAATGCGCGCTTTTATACACACACACACATATATATATATATAT
>NW_017259206.1:3055518-3056575 GCF_001594045.1 Atta colombica
CGGAAAACTTTTAGAAAAAATAAAGGAAAGAAATTTAGAAAGGTAGGGAAGCAGGCAACTTAAAAGAACTCGGGGACGACGAACGCGCGAAATTAACGAGAGTGAGATCAGGATCGGAGGATCCAAGGATACAGAGGGATCTTATTTGCATCTGCGAGGAGTTAAATGTTCGACGACCCCAGGGGACTCAAGACCTCGGGGATCTTAGAATCCAAGGATTCGAGAAGCCGAGTATCTGTAGGTTCAAGATTCCGAAGATCGAATGTCTCAAGATCGTAGGACTCGGTGATCTAGAGAGCTCAGAATTTCAAGAATTCGAGAATCCAAAGATTCAAAGACCCAAAACCGGGGGATCCGTCCGCAGTTCTGGTCCGTGGATTCGAGGATTCGACTTGATCCTGGAATCCGAGAGACTTCCACGGAGTCGAATGCCCTACCCGAGTATCCAAGGATCCGACGACCCTCGAAAAAGACGCTGTAGAGCCAAACAAGAAAAAAAAGTATCCACGTAAAGTACCACAAAGCGAAAGCAGCACGGAAACGGCATAGAAATAACAATAACGTAATCACAAAATAACATGACGAAAAAAAAAATCAGATAAAATAAGAACGGAAAAAAAAGAAAAAGAGAGAGAAACGAGTCGTCGGCGACCGGGCGACTCGCCGCGTCGGGAAGCCAACAGTTGAAAGTGACTTGTCTTGTGTTGATGTTGCAGGTTCAAAAGCCTGGCACATGCGGCTGACCTTTGACCGGGTGCCAGGCGGCTGCAACCTTCACAGGTGCAAGCTGTGCGGCAAGGTCGTGACGCACATCAGGAACCACTACCACGTCCACTTCCCCGGCAGGTTTGAGTGTCCTCTCTGTCGTGCCACGTACACACGTAGCGACAACCTGCGCACGCACTTTAAATTCAAACATCCCGAAGCGAGAAAGATCGATCTTAATGATTTCATGACGGGCTCGTTGGCGCTCTCAGCGAGCAACGATACTATGAACACGCTATCCTAAAAGACGCCGGAAGAGACAAAAAACAAGATAAAAGATATATATATATAT
>NW_017259206.1:3056629-3057373 GCF_001594045.1 Atta colombica
TATATATATATATATATATATAAATAATGGAATATATACTGAGAGCGCGGGTGGCCGCAGCCACAGGGGGGTATTCCGCGTACGGCGAAAATACGGCCCTGAAGTTACGGCCATTGGGGGGAAAAGGGCCGATCTCTCTCGGCTTTTCTTCTTTCTCGAACACCAAATCTTTTGTAGGTTCTACGCTTAAGGGATATCGAGAACTTCTCCTGTAGGGGTCTTTTTTAACAAACGAAAATCGTAAAAATAGTAAAAAAAATATGGAACAGGAAAGATTAATATTCTGCGACGTGTACAGTTTAGTGTGCGGTGATCTTTTTTTTTGGGAGTGGGCTTGTTTGTAGCTAACGTCGAAGCGCTGTGAGGGCTAAGTTCTTTTTTTCTTTTTTTTTTTTCCCTTCCACGGAGTGCCGAGGAGCGGAGGTACGCGAGCGCGAAAAAAACGTAGCCGCGATCTCGAGGCTGACGTTCCGCGTCGCGATGGCCGGAGGTTTCACCGTGATCATGAAATCCAATTCGATTTGTCTCGCCGGACGAAGAATGTTCATTAACGCGCGACGGTGACAATGGCGATGGGACGACAACGCGTTGCTGTTCCTTCGATTTTTCGAAAAATCGAATTAGAGACCGTTTAATAAGAGTCTGAGCAGCCAGTTTTGATTGGTCCACCATGTTTTGTCAATGAGAGAGAGAGAGAGAGAGAGAGAGAGAGAGAGAGAGAGAGAGAGAGAGAGAGAGAGAGAG
>NW_017259206.1:3057473-3057765 GCF_001594045.1 Atta colombica
AGAAAAGAAAGAATGGATCTTCTTTTGCATAATTTTGATGAAATCCCATCGTATCCAAACTTTTATCATCTACAATGAGAGTAATATTATGTAGTAAGTTCTAAACTGTAAGAAATTGACCAATCATATTCGATTATTTTCCTCACATTTGACTGTGATTGGTTGATTTCTTATGGCTTACAACTTATTACAATATTATTTTTTATGTAGGTAGTCTTTTAGAGAATCTCTAGATCGAACTAGAGAACCTATAGAATCTGGCCACAATTCTGTCAAAACAATAATGAGAAAG
>NW_017259206.1:3057865-3070516 GCF_001594045.1 Atta colombica
ATTCATTCTCAATAGTGTCCTTAGAAGGTAGAGTCCGGCCACTCAACATAATTGTTTTCATTGGTCGAAAATCCTCTCAAAATAGCGTACATTCAAAGAACACACGTTCCACATTTACATTGTACACATATATTCATACCAGATTCACACATGTACGACCATTTTGTGTTGTGTGGCCAGATTATATTATAGGGACTCTTAATTCTCTAATTTGCTGAAATTGACAAAAATGACAAGGCAATCAAATGTTTATCATCTCGTGGCTAGATTTTATTACCTGGTCTCTAAATCGAAATGAAAGAGGGTCATGCAAAAAATTGCTCCCTTATTTTTCGCCTCGAATTGTTTAACATCTCAAATTCTTGGATCCTACGCAATCTTTCCGAGTCTCGTATTACGAGGAAGTCGAGGTAGAGTAACCCGAGTGTCGTTTTCGATCGCGGCACCGTCAATCGATCGGTCGATCCGAGACGAGCTGTATTGCTTAGCGCAGGTCGCTTTTTTTGCCAACTGGCGCGAAAGAGAAGATACCTCTCTGCTTTTCGCGCGGAGCCGTCATGTTTACGCTCGCGTTTCATTGCCGATCGATGATCCAATCCAATATATTATGAGCGCTCGCGTGCGTCAACCTCGTGCACGGCCGCGTCCGCGTCGCGACGATGTCCAAAGACCGGGCAGCTTTATCTTTTCTCTTTTCCTTTTTCTCGTGATGAGAAAAACGAGCGCTGCATCGATCGCCGATAATTTTTAGCGAATGTCCGCGAGAAAAGTCCGCGCGATTAAAACGATGTATACTGTTCGCGCGATTGGTGTGTGTGCGCGTGCGCGCGCGGATTTAATTACATAATATATAAATACATATATAAATATATATTATTTATAAAATGGGAGCAAACGTGGTGCCAATTTCCTCCCGTAGATGCTGCTGCCGACCGATCGGGACGGCGAGACGGCAGCCGGAAAGAATATTAATGAATCAATTAATTATAATGATATCTATTAATTATAAAGCTCTGAGTCGGTGGAAGTAATTCATTCGATAAGCAGGGTGAATCGTATAGTTGTTGAAGAGTTTATAGTTGGACTTCATATTAGATTGTAATCGTAATATATTACCAGTCTTTGGGAACCAGTAGCAATATTAACATATGCGTGCGCACCTACGCACGCGAGTTACACGCAAGTATACACACGCAGACACATACGCACATACGGACTGTTTACACCCTGGCCTTTCACACGCGGCTACACACGGGGCGCAGCTCTCACGAAGGGTGAGAAGGGTCGGCACCGCGAAAGGGACACACGCATTCGCGACACGCAAAGACACGCGTATACACCCTCACACGCAACGCCGTACAACGTAACACGCGCAAGTAAACACGCAAATCGAGCGACAACGAAATCTCTGTCCTTTATACATACGTTCGTAAAATTTTGATAATAAACGTTATGTTAACGCGCTTTGCAGTCCTAATATGAACTTTGACTATAAAACGCACGTTACTTGTTAATTAACACCTAAAGTTTATAATATTAACGATTAAGCCGCACGCCGCGCTGTTATAATGCGCGATCGCGAGGTAAATAGTGGAAATCACGGAGACATTCCACGATTCGGGACTTAAGTGCGTAGGCAACAAATAAGGTTTTACTTGTATTGGATGATTTATAGAGTACTATATTTTATACTTTATATAACCTACCACACACTAATAATCTATATTTCTACATCATTGGTTGGAGATATAGTTACGTTAAAGATTAATTTTATTCAAGGGATGGTTACGATACTCGTATCGTCATTGCACATTGATATTTAATTGGTTGAGGTGCAATCTGTTTTGTTCTTTTTTCTTCTTTGTTTGTTTTTATTTTTTTCTTCATACATCATGAAATTTACGTGTAACGTATATATATATATACATACATATTATAACCATGGTTTTACAAAGAACGCGGATAAATGTACGTCGCTCAAGAAGTAATTAAGAAACCATTTTTTTCGAACGCTGTCATCTAATGACTGATATTTTAAGTGTCCAAGATTGGTCTTCGCGTTTAGTCGTAAATGTATTTCAATCATTTTAACGACACCTGGATTCAATGTCCTGCGGAATCGTTCAACGAAATGATCTCCTAATTATTTTGAGAGCGATGTCTTTACATATTATTACACATGCACACGAGTGAAAAAAGTAGGAGGCGCCTTGCAGGATAGGCGCGGGACACACAACAGGGATAGAAAAAACTTTCCTTATCGACGCGAAAGCGTAGCGACCCCCATAGCGTCCATATATCTCAGACAGTTCGCCGAATATAATTTGAAGGTCTTCCCCGCTTCGCGGACAAGATCTAAATCGATTGCTAATCTGCGGAGCTGGCAAACCAAATCCGACGCCAAAGTTGTGGGTCAGATCGAAAACACTTTCTGCGTTTAAACGTCAATGATAAAAGCGACCCCCCCCCTCCCCTCCCCTCCTCCCTTTGGCGATCTCAGATTTTTCGGCTAGCACTCTTTTTCATATTGAATCTAGAAAATAAATTAAAAGGTTACTTGGCGTATAGATGCAAAAGAAAATTAATCGCCTATTTTACGGGGGTCGTTAGAAAACACACACGCATACATAACATACACATGAAGAGAAACACGTACATACACGGAAACGCAGAAACCCATAGCTATTCAAAGAGCCAAACCGCAATATTGTGATGAAATGATATTACCGTCGATCTTCTCTCTTTTTGCAAAAAAGGGGCACTTTGCATAGTTAAGGCTACCGAACACGCATATACCTATAATTTAATAATATATAACCAGAATATTAATATATTATTGCAGATTATTAAGTATATATATTAATATATTGGATAATTTATTTTATTTTGTTTTATCGTTTTATGATTTTATATATATGTTATTCACTGTTTATATATACACAGCGCAACATTATATTGCAATACGCGACACACGCAAGGTTTATTTATTGATAGGGGCGGGTTGAATCGTGTTAAAGGTGCACCTGCAGGCCTACCTCCTTGGCTGAGAAATCACACTCCGATCAACTTCTCTTCTATCTCTCTTTGCCTTGCTTTTTTTTCCAAGTCTTCGTTCCCTTCGCTATCTCCGCGCAACGCGTTAGTTTAGAATGTCTATTAATTACGATCGCCTAACATCCGTCGCGCCTATTATTGCCACAAAGTTGATCCTCCAACTCCGATCAATATATAGATATATTCGACAATATATGGATATATTTATCAAGCGTTTTTTTATATCAATATTTGTTTTTTAGATGTCTCTTTGAAATCTATGTGAAATACATATCGCATTATTTAATGAATTAGAATTTTATAAACGACATGAAATTTTTTATTCTGTGATTAAAAAATCAGTACGATGTTCTTGTCGTATGATAATTTAAGAGTTGATTGTAATTTCTGCGTCCAGAAGAGTTAATAATCACGAGATGAATCGTCTCTGCTGCGCAGAGAGCGAGAGAGAAAGCGAGGGAACGTTAGAGAAAATCGAATCGCGAAAGAAGCGGAGTCTGGAGAAGAATAAGAGAACAACTTTTTACGAGCAATGCGAGCGATTTTCTCAACAATTTCGTCCTCCGTGCGAAAACAGGGGTACTCAAAGACGGCATATAACGTTTATTAAAATATTTATACGATTAAAATTAATCGTTAAAATTAAAGACGTAGATTTTTGGTGGCTGATTATGTCTTAAATATTAAGCGGTTTCCAATAAAAACAGCGGAAATTGTTATCCATAAAAACATTAACTTCTGTGGACTTTCACTCAGGGACTAAGAACATCGAAATTGATTCGTCAACGATTCGCTGTTCAATGGTAACGTTCTTAAAGCCTTAAACACAATGGATTCAGCAGAATTCAACATCTTTGTAACCGTTTTATAATTGTCTACTGAACGGTCCTAAACGCACTCAACGTCTCAACAGCAGTTTATTCAGCAATCGCCATGATTTTCAGCAAACTACGCTGAATCTCAAATGAAACGTGTTGGTCAAAATGCTGTTTCTATTGTATCATTTTGAAGCACAATGTACATATAAAAATGTAATTTACAACGTAGACACTTTTGAAGCACACGCAAAGTGAAAAATCAACGCATGCGTTAGCATCTATCTATATAATAGCGTTCAACAGAACACTCATGTTGCAATTCATCAATAAAATTGTTGCGTTGCGCAACAGTTGCGTTTTGCTGAACACGTCTTATGAAAAACACAGATAAAGAGGGAATAAGAGATTTCGATCTATTAGAAATCGTGTATACTAAAATGCACAATTTTTGATAGATACAAGTCTTATTTCCTATTCCAATAATCCGTGCTTTTTGTGTGTTTAAGGCTTTAAGCTCGAAGGAGCCCCGCAGGAACCGCTCAAGCGTCTGCGGAACGCGTTGCAAGGCGCTATTTGAGAACCTCTGCGTCAAAACATATCAGCGTGATATTTTTCCGCATGTTTCCACGATGCTCTCGATACGTCAAATTCGGATAAGCGATGGTTACGGACGGCACAGCGTGGTGCAGATTTCTGCTCGCGCACGTGACTCGCTCGTGCTCTCCTCGCGATGTAATCCGCCCTGCACGGTGCATTGCGGGTGTTCTCCAAAGAGATGAAACGGAAGGGCGAGAGAGGAAGAGAGTGCGAGGGTGGCGCACGGTCTGGGATCGATGTTCCATCGTGCGCGCGAAATTATAGCCCGGCCTGCAGTCGGGACGCGGTTGTACTTAATTGGTTGACCGCGACAAAGTTTGACGAGGGAGTTTGCTTTTCATCTTTCATCCTAATATTGCGAGAGTCAACTTCGCCCCGCCGCCATTAGAATGCATTCATCGTTAGCCACCCGGCGGGGTTTCGGAGAGGAGAGCTTCATTTCTTTAAGAAACTTGTGTTTTTGTCACCTGTCTGCGCGCGAGTATTACTTTGCAGCGTCGGTATTTCTTGAGTATTTCTTTTTTTAATTTTTTTTTTTTCCCGAACATCACGAGAGCTCACCCGCATGATGTAATTAAATTATTACGTAATTGTTACATTTTTGTTCTCTGAGCAGTTACGCGTTTAATTGCGACTATTTCTATTTCGATGTTTCTTTAAATTGTATCGCGTCGCGATTCTCCGCAGAGATGATTTTTTGATGATAAATCTGACCTTTCATTACGGACAAAATAATTACGCGTAACGAATCACATTCTACTCTGTCATTTTGTCGCGAGGTCATTTGACAACCTGCAAATATGTATCTATAAAGCGCGCATTAATTAATTAATTCAATAATGTTAGAAATCAACACTCGATTTTCCATCTCGCAATATTTACATAAACAGTACCGATGTATTTATACATCATTGTACGATTATTATTCAACAGCATTCGTAGATGCGTGACTTTCCGCTTGTGTTGCATTTGTGCCCGTATCACACTAGCGATTGGAGATTCGTTTGCGTTCTCTTGATCAATCAGAAAGAAGCTGTTCCTTTCTAATTGTTTAATATTTTTATCAATGCATATTAATCTCGGTTCAATTTACTTCTCAATTCTGAAAAAAAAGATGAAGAGTTAATAAACTAAGATTAAATTACATTGGTAGAAATGGGCATAAAGTCTACGGTGTACACAACATTTATTTTTCTGCTTGTTTGTGTTTTGATAAATTACTAGAAATTCTGCGTTTTATGTGCAATTCTAATAATTTACTAAATTCAATAGGAAAACAAGCATCATATGGCGCAGACTGCGAATAAACGTGACGACGGTGCATCTCCAATCGCTAGTGTGATACGGGCATTACGTTCGTCGGCATTTTACGCCGGTCAGTTTCCGGAATTGTCTATATATAAACTGTCAAATGACCACGATTGTACAAAGCATCCGACAGCTGTCGCGCTTGTGGGCGATTTACACGAGCACATACATATTCACGCGTACAATAAGGTCGCGTTATAACGTTGCATGATATCGAACGGGAGCGATATTTTTTCGAAATGAAAAATGATTCTTTGATGAAAGATTCTGACGCAGTCATTCTCGCGGAAGTTAATTAAAATCCGGGGAGATCACAAATCTTTGAACTTTGAAGGTTACTCTTTCTCTTTTTGGATAATTCTTTAAACTTCGAACTTCCGAGACGGAAAGCTCGGCGTTTTAAGTTTTTCGCGATACTTTCGCGAACCTTTAGATCTATAATTTCTCTCGAATACCAAAGTTTTTAAATTTCATATTAATTCTAATTGGTATTCGCTCCGAATTTTTTTAACATTCGCGAGTTCAATGTACTTTAAATTCTTTAAATTAATTTTATTTTTAAAGTTAACATAGTTGAATGATTTGTTTATTTTTGGAAAATCCAAAGAATAAGATTATGTAACTTAAAATTATGTAAGGCTATGGAAAATATTTATTTTTAAAATAATTTTTTATAATGTAAATGAAAGAAAATATTCACTGGAGTGAATGCAGATTAGGATTAACTTGTCGTAAATATTGAATCCCGAGAATTCACTGCGGATCTTCCGGAATTTGATTGATCTTCGAGTCCTGCGGCTACATCATAGGTTTCAGCTCGGAAATCTGACGCGCACTTTCGCGCCTGTCGATCGATCGTTCGGCGCTCATGACGATCAGAAGATCGTCGATTGCGTGCATACATGCAGAGCACGATGTTTGGCACGCCACGTATTTCGAACATTTGTGGATAAATAGCTGGAGTAGATGCGTTGGCCAAGTCAAGAGGGCAGCGGAACGCGGTTCTATTCGAGAGCATCGTGAAACCATGTGAACCAGTGTCTTTCGAAATTTTTCAGATCGGATTTTTTCGGAATTTCAGGCGTTTGTACTATTTGTTATAGTAATAATTTTTATTATTCCTATCAGGATTTTTCTTTTTTAAAATTAACTGCACTGAAAAAAAGATTGGCTGGCATCACTCAATTTTCGATTGCAGCAGCTAATTTTTAGTTGCGTTAACCTAATCGCAATATCAATATAGGATTTCGATAGGCTAACGCAACCAAAATGGCTGCTGCAACACTGAAAAAAAATTCTGGTTGAAAATAAACGAATCAGAAATTTATTAAAATTCTAGTTGAGATAACCGGAATTCTGATTGATACAATATTTCTGATATATAATGATGAAGATCTATTTAGAATTATTTTTACCAGAATAATTATATCGATCTAAATTCTAGTTATCTCAACTAGAATTTTAATAAATTTCTAGAATAGCAGATTTAATCAGAAAATTCTGATTTGTCCATTTTCCATTAGAATTATTTAATCCAATCAGATTATTTTTTTCAGTGAATCAATTAAAAATGTTATGCCGTATTCAGCCAATCTTTTCTTTCAGTGTGGCGGTCATTTCCTTTCAGGAAAAATCTTGTGAAAATTATATTGCAAAGTCAAAGCGTGGAAAGAAAAAGATGGTAATTGTTTTTTAAGATATGCAATAAGATAACAACGTTGCAATCATCACACTAAGAAAAATGTCTGATTGGATTAATTGGAATTCTAATCGAAAATGAACGAATTAAAATTTTCTGATTATTATCAATTATTTTTCTTAGATATAAACTATTGATTATTAAAAGAAATGATAAATATTAACAAATAGTATATTCATTTTTAATTTTAACAAATTTTATTTATTTTATCGGTCTCGAATATATTTTGAATATGTTTTCTTAAATTTTTTCAAGCTGAAATAACTGTAATGATTATTGCGATTTACTTTTGTTCCATATCTTTCAAATCTGTTATAATATATACGCGAGATAGTGGAAAGAAAATCCAATTCAGAAAACACTGGTATAAGTCCATCCGCCAAGGACGTGAATACGTTTGCGAAATCGGAAAAACGAGTGGAATTGCCGTCGATGTTGAAGACGTAATCGACGCGGATTGTTCTATCCGCACGTCGAAAACCAGACAAATGAACTTTCCGCCACTCGCGTCATCTATGTGCGTGCGAAAAGAGGGAGATTTTTTTTACGTCGCCATTTTTTCTTATCACCGTTGCGATATCCTTCCCCTTTTCCCTGTATGTTGCATTATCGCACTGTTCTCAACGCGAACTAATTTATTCACGGCGCTTTATATTCACGCCGATTTGCTTTATAATTTGACTCTTCCTTTCGTGTTTTTTCAGCCGCGTTGTACGGATCTTCTTTCGCGACTTTGCATTTTGTCACGTGAAATTTGAATATGTGACGGAGACTCGCGATAGGCCCGGAACATATTTGTAAAAACCAACGGGAGAAATTTAGATGTGGATTCGAGGAGATCGCCGTGTATGAACTTTTCGTGTGAAACACTAATTCAGCCGCATTGCGACGCGCGAGGAAAAAAATGTAAAGTAACATGCGCTACAGAATTCTAGTGAATTTTATGAAATTGGCAGGTCCATATAAAGAAAGGTGCTCACTTAAGTAAAATTTTGCCTATTTTTTCTGATAAATGAACGATTATATAATATAAGATTTTTTTATATTCCCTAAAATAAATCTATAAATTACCATGTATCTCATTATAATAAAATTTATTTTATGAACGAGTATTTTTTGTCTTAATGCTCTAAATTTTTTGAAGTGAAATCTCACTCCAAGAGAGTGAAAATACTAGTATAAAAAGAAGTGAAAATACTTCACTTCTTGGAAAAAAAGTGGCGATCTTTACTCTTTTTCTAGAGTGAAATTCACTCCAAAAAAGTGAGATTTTTCACTCCTTTGAAGTGAAAATTTACTCTAAAAAGAGAAAATTGTTATTCTTTTTCAAGAAGTGAAACATCTTCACTTTTTTTCAAAAGTGGTTGTATCTTTACTTTCTTGCAGTAAGATTTCACTGTAAGAAATTTAGAGTGTAAAAAATTTACTGCACGATAAAAAATACAAGTATATAAAGTTTTAAGAATTGCATGATTTACTTTAACTAAATCATTTGAATGGATTAACTATAATATACTCTTTTCCTCCGGTTTTTACTTTCAAGCAAGTAAAGTTTGTCATAACTTCGGCAAAAATAGAAACAGAATATTTTTACTAGTCTTGTAAAATAAAAATTACTTAACATTTTTCTCCGTGCGAATCGTTCGGAGTTTGAAGTGTCAAGTTTCCTTCAAATTAGATGCAGTCTTCGAAATGTAAAACGCCGAGTGAATCTTTCAAAGAGAAAAAGTAACGTGAAGGGGAAATGTTCGGCGCATCGCTCTTCGCGAGATTCTTCTTGGTTTTTCGTCGGGATTGGCAAACACGACGGCATCGTTTCAAAGGGCCATTAGAAAATTAAAAAGCGACATGACAAAAAGTGTAATTCGCTGCCAAATATACAGTGATACATGCGAAAATCAACGGGAAACTACGCGGCGCTGCAGCCGCGAGCAACAATAGCAACTGTAGAAGTCAGAGCATCGATGTTTCCAAATGAAATAAAACGAATCTCCTGATAAAAAAACTAACTTCGAAGCGATTCCAATATAAACGACCCGTCAAATCTTTTGTCCAAGTGTTATGAGTCAAATAAATCAACATCGCGACGAAAAAATCCAGAATTTGTTACGAATGAATAACGTAAATAAAGAAAAAAAAATTCTCGACATTTCAAAATAGATTATAATTCTGTGCGGTCACGTTAAGCCAAAGTATATTTCAATGTTTTATTTCGTTTGATCATTTGTTTCCAGAAGTAGGAGATATTTGTACGATCTTCGCGCTCTGAATTATTCAAAGCATAGAGAATGGATTATCCTTATCTAAATAGTATATCTATTCCAAATTCTTTACAGTGAAATCTCACTCTAAAGAGTGAAAATTGAACCAGTTTTAAAAAAAGAGTGACTCCATTTTTTTAATCTTCAGAATGAGTCTCTTATTCTCAAAAATTTTAGAAAATAACATGATCAACAAAAATGAGAGAGAGGGAACATAAAGATAACCCCAATCTCCCTCTTTCTAATAATATATATCGTTGAATAGAAAGCAACAGAAATTGGTCACCCTATTTTTCCTGATTTTTATCGATTAATTGTACACATAGATTGCATAGTCCATGCTCTACGTCTTTGGAATTATCATTTGTACCGTCTGTGCATCTAAAGAGGCGAATACCGTTAAATTCAAGAATGCTTTCGGGAGAGAAGATCCTGATATAATCTCCGTTAATAAATAACTGTCTGCCGGAATCGCTGCTATTCGATGCGACGAGACATCGTATTTCGTTTCGTACACCGTCATCGGAAATCTCGTAGCTTCTCGCTTCGCCGCAATACAGTATCGACATATGATTCTCGAAAAGAGGGTTCTCTGGGAAAAGCCCTCTGTGACGATAACGGCGTTATGGAAGCGCGAGGCAATAACCTTTGGCGGAAAGTTTATTTTTCTAGGAGTGACTGGCGTGACGCGCGAGAAAACGAACAGGATGGATATTTTCTATAAAGGTCTACTTTTTCTAAATCCCGAGACTTTTGTATGCTCGTTCGCAGAATTCCTTTTTATCCGCGAACTGTACTGTGCGCCCGAAACTTCTCGCTTTTCGTTTTTCTTCGCGAGGCGGAGCATCGGAGCGGACGAAATCATGAAAGTAGAACTTGTATACAGGGTGCCCTCGTAGTGACGTATATATATCACTGAGAGTGTTTTCTTGGCAATATTTCTCGTCTATTCGAAGAACATAATCTTAAAGACTTAAGAATCTAATGCAGAAAATTATTAGATGGTAATACTTAACATTCAGCCATTCAAGTGTCAAGTTCTCTGTATGTACATGTTTCGTAAATGCAATGTGTAAAGAATTCGAAGATTTTTCAATCTCTAGATGTGCGAAACTCGTTGCAATTAATCTGTAGAATAAATCGTAGCTTAAGGAACCCGATCGACCGTAAGTGGAAAGAAAAAAATCTCTCGTCCGTTAAACGGCGTCCACAATGAGAATTTAAAGCGTAAAACTTAAAGCCTTAAGTCTTAAACCTAAAGTAAAAAATTGACCAGTTCTAAATTATTCTCCTCACATTCAACTGTGATTGTCAATTTCTTACAGTTTAATGCTTAAAACTCAAGTTTTTTATGTCTTAAAATCTCTAGTAGATGCCGCTTTTGTGATTTATATGTCTCTCAGGGTGCCCAATATTTGACACGTAAAAACTCGCGTAAACCAACGTACACGTTCGATTACGTACTCATCTGTGGGGACAGATAAAATACATCAACACGCGAAAGTGATAAGAGCACCCGCAGGGTGGAGAGAGAAAGAGAAAGAGAAAGAGAGAGAGAGAGAGAGAGAGAGAGAGAGAGAGAAAGAGAGAGAGAAGAGAGGATTCGGGTGAAAAAGAGAGAAATACTCGGCACACAATTTCACAAAACATTGAATCGGCCTGCGCGCCGTCGTTTTAACTCGGCCGCGGGTCGCCTGGCTGTTATATCGAAAACTTTTATTAATTATAAATGGAAATTACTATGATGTACTACTATTACTACCGCTATTGCTACTATTACTACTATTATTACTATGACTACTGCTACTACCACTACTATTACTATTACTACTGCTACCACTATTACTATTATTACTATATATAGGTATTTATATATTTACAACTGCGTGGTGTGGAGTGGAACATTGTGATATAATAGATTGGTGCTAACACCTTATTGAAATTGAAATGAATTTAATGAAAAAGAAAAAAATCGTGCAATATTGCGATAGTAAAAGATTGCGGGGGCAGGGGGCGCTGTCGCGCGGCGGACCAGTTGCGTTCTCCAAATACTTTTCGGTACAAGCGAGAACGAGCGGGTAAAGGCGAACGAACGAATGGAATAACGTTTCTTCTGAATTTTATAAAATCCTCGTTGTGCCCGGTCAGTTCATCCGATTCCGGGCTGGATGATCGAGTGACGATCGAATTTCGCACGGCGGAATGTGATGACTCGACGGCGTCGATTATGCGGACGCGGTAACATTTGAATATATTTGGAGTGGGTTAATTGAAGAAGAAGGGATCGGGTAGTACAGCATAGATATTGAGTACTTAAAGAAATTTAACTTCTCCAAATTGGTCCTCTTTTAGACAGAGAAATCCTCAGAGTCGGGTGGATTCTCAAAAGTTTTAATTCTTTTTCGATTATTATATCTTTGGATCTTCCTTTCCAATTCACTTGCACCTCACGATCTTTCGATTCAGAGTTCTATTTGGAATAATTTGGATAATGGCGAGTTTGAACGTATCTAACAGCCACGTTTTTTTCAGTTGGCTGTCGCGCATACCCGATGTTGTCTCAGCCGACAGTAAAGCTTGAACGAACCCCGGAATCGCGTGAAACCGGACGATCGAGGAGACGTTCTAAACGATTGAGGATTGAGTGAGCGAGAAAAGCGATGAAAGAAACTATGGCTGTGCAAGTGAACATTATGAGTGTAGTTAAATAGGCGTTACCTAGGGATTAGGCTTAGCTGATAAGGGGCGCGTTTAAGCGTTTTGTTGTTTTTTTCCACCTCCGCGCGACAGCTCCCTGTCCCCCTTTGTACATTATTAAACTAAATAAAAAAAAAGTACTATTATTAATATCTCTTTATATAATAATATATACAAATTATAGATTAACTGTGGATATATATGTATATACACACAC
>NW_017259206.1:3070616-3077465 GCF_001594045.1 Atta colombica
AATATAGGGAATCAGTGTTTCCCGCGAGAATACTGAGCGTGTTCTACTCATCATTTAAAAAAACAAAAAATAAAATAAAATGTGAATCGGCGCGACTGTCAGACTGAAAGTTTGTGATTTTACACGGCGCGTGTAAATATAGAAAACGAGCCTCTAAAATTAGATTCGACATTTATGAACGAACGGCGAGAGGAAGAAAATCGTTATCCGTTGCATTTTCCGCATTGTATGATAACGTGCAAGCGCGTACGAGAGAGAGAGAGAGAGAGAGAGAGAGAGAGAGAGAGAGAGAAAGTGTAAGAGAGGAATCGAAAGAAGGATAGACAGAAGAGAGAAAGAATGCATGCGTGCGAGAAAAAGAATGAATTAAATCGCGATGAATGTCCTTCCTTTATTCCTCAAAATGTCTCGCTCCTCTTTCGACACACGTCGAAGAAAAATTTGCGTCACCGTCCTGTCGCGCTCAAACATTATACCGAAAGCTCAAACGTCCGTAAGTTCGTTCTTGGCGAACTTTAATTTAAAAAAATAAGAAAAAAAAATTCGGCGATCGTTGAAGCCGATTTGATCGAAGTAATTCGTAATCAATGTGATTGCAAACCTTTCATCAACGTGTGTGTGTCAGTCGTTTGTACCTTTTCTTCCTATTATTCTGCGCCTTTCCCCTTTCCATCTTTTCCTTTTACCTTTTTTTTTTATCGAACTTTAATTTCGATTCCTTGTTTCCGGTCTTTCTTTCCTTTCACCATTTTCATTCGTTTTCCAAAAGGTTCGAAAGCTTTTTTTTTCCGACAGTGCAGTTACTTACGGGGACACTACGAGTAGTGAATGCGATCGCGCGATTAAATACATTCGGACAAAAAGGGAGCAAGACCCGCCTGGACTTCAATACATTCGCGTTTTTGCGAATTAAATTCGATCGCGTCCGTACGATCGTCGTCGTCGCCGTCGTTATTATCCTTTATACCTTTCTGGAGTAGAAACGACGATGACCACGGCGATCGTCGATTTCGTGAAACGGCAGGTTGCTTGAGAGTTGATATCTTTCTATTACACATATAAACGATCGTTTGGCTCGAAACGTACAATAGATGTATTTAGCAAAGAAAAGGAGAAAAAGAAAAAAAATTTGCAGAGGAACTTCTAACCATGCCGATCGATGGAATGAAATAGTTAAGGCGTCAACCGGTTTTATCACGAGAAATTATTCTTACTATTACTACTTCTCTTATTGTTATTACAATTATATTCTTATCCTTATGATTATTCTAACATAAAGTCTCTTATGTTTACAATTGCATTATTATATACATCTTTAATTCTAGTGTAGATAATACGGATGATAATGATGATGATAATGATGATGATAAACAAAAAAAATGGAGAATTAATCACATGTGCATTTAATGTATTTCATACTAATTTTTTGATTAAACATAATTGTGTGTTAACCGAGCCGTCTACCTTTCTTTTTTCTTCCAGATCATTTTTCTCCCTTTTCAACGTTCGCATGGTATTCGCCAACGGTATCTGCGCTCTCGCCCATTTTTCCTAAAATTTTCAATTTTCCCTCACAATCGAGATGCCTATTTTTGCATTTCTGCAGAATCGACAGGAGAATCGTAAATGTGCACAAGATGACGCATCGTCGAACACCTTGGGAAAGTCGTAACTTCGATTCGCGATGAACTAGCGACATTTATTAATGTCAAATGTTATTAGATATTAAGAGATAAGCGGTCGTATTTCAGGGATATTTTCGTGTTTCCACGGGATAATCTGATCCCCGTATGTCCGCCTCGGTCACGACAGCTGCTCAATCGTAGTCTATAACGACTGTAACGGAGCGTCTGAGGGATCACGTCACCTCAGTTCAACACCGAGGACTACGACGACACCTTATCGTTTAACTACGCTGAATTATTTCGACGATCAACTCGCGCGATAATGCTATTATTAGCGCGAAATAATGCAGCGGCAGCGGCAACGTTAACGTACATTACCGTGACGAATATTCTCGTCGTTCTGCGATTGGTCTGTTTTCAATTTAGGATATGTAATAATAACTTTCTATTCCAAGATATTCGTACGATATTTTATAGCTGTGATCACCTAGCGAAGATATGAGAAAGTGAAGGTATATTTCAGATGAATTTTGGAGGGCCGAATACATGATGTAGTTGCATAGCTCAAATTGTAAATCCCAAAGTGTACCGATCGAAATTATCTTCCCCAGAACGATCTTCTACTGAGAGAAGTGTTTGACGAACAGCTATAATTTACGTGATTGATATGTGAATTATTAAAATTTTGTAATGTTTTAATCAAAGAAATGTATTGTTCTAATCAAAATTTGATTCAAATAAAATTTTAATTAGATCATGACTGAAATCAACATGATTTATAAATTAAAACATAATAATATTTTATTATTTATATATCGACAATTACGAAAATTATATAATTATTCAATCCAAGCACTCCTGGATTTTGAATCCCCAAATTTTAATATCTTCTGACTTTTGGCGGTTAGTTAGATCCGAAGATTCAAGAGATCTGTTTTCTGTGGCTGAACTAATGTACACTTTTAGAACTTAAAGTGAAATAGATATACGTTTGATATTTATTTAAAGCGACAGAGTTCTAGAACAGTTTAGTGCAGGAACAGAAAACAGACCAATGGATTCCTAATCCATTTGTGTCTTCGAATTGTGTCTTCCTTTAGAGGGGACGTTTAATTTGGCAGGTCGAACATAGGTCGAACATAGATCAAATCGCTGCGGTGAAATATCGAAAGAAAGCAGTGCGAACAGGTGTCGTGTCTCACTTAGACTTTCGAGTCACGTGTGCGCGGTCTTATCAGGATTCCGATTTCACGTCAATATGTTCGATGTTTGCATGAATTTGTTGTATTGCGATGCGTTTCGCGATACATATCGAGCATATGCTTCTCGATGCTATCTTGCTTTTGCTTGCGAGAGATTGTTTGCAGATTTTTACAGTGTCCGAAATCGCTCCCTCGACTTGACGTATTTCAGAATTCATGTCGATATGAATACTCGGGAATGTATACGCTTTTCTATGCGAAAAGTGTTCTCGACGAGAAGATGCTCCTCCAGATAATTGCGGGAAAGTCGTACGGATCCAAATCTGGGACAGGGAATCGTGATTGTTTACTTCGTTCTTCAAGTCCTGCAGAAACTGAGTTTAGACGATTTCTTGTTATCTTTCGCAAATAGCGCCGTGCACTGAAAAAAAATTAAAATTTAATAAATATTTGCTTCAATAATTATAAGTAGATAAATATTTACGAAATATAAATAAATATTTGGTACAAAAACTATTTCGATGAAACTAATTAATTAATTATATTTATTTTAAATATATATTTACAAATAAACATAATTTTAAATATATAAATATTTGATACAAAACCTTAATTTGATTTTACTATTATTTTTTATTGAGTAAATAAAAAAATATTTATTTATGTATTGTAAGCAATGTTTACTTAGTGCTGTTCAAAGAAATATGTATTAAGATTTAATAAATTTTTTTCAGTACGATGACAATGTTTAACGAAGACGTTGTTCTTTTTTTTTAAATCTCTTTGAAGAAGATATTTTTAATCTTAGAATTAAATGTGCGTTAAGGTTCGTTGATTTCTAAGAGAAAAAGAGGAAGAGAGAGAGAGAGAGAGAGAGAGAGAGAGAGAGAGAGAGAGAGAGAGAGAGTTTATTTAGCATATTTGAGTTCTCTCTGTTTTCAAATTTTCCGAATATTTGGAATTTCCGATGTGTCTTCATCTTCGATCCCTTTGATCTCGCATCCCTCGCCACAAACCGCAGTTTAGGTCTACTATGTTAATTGGTCACGCAATTGAATTTTTCTCAAAGGTTGTCACGTATCCTTACATACGCACACGCACAGGGGAGACGGATAAGCGAAAGGAATAATAATGATCTGGCAGACTGAGAATTCAATCTCGGCATCAAGGGTGGAAGTTTTGCGAGAGATAAAAAAAAATAGAGAGGCAGAGAGATAGAATAGATTAGAAAAACAGAAAAGCACGCGAAAAAAAACATAGGCGGAAATAGAGCGATGACACGCGACCGGAGGTCGGGCTAATTCGAGGTGCTTTGTTGACGCTGTGGTTTCTGTTGTTGCAGAGCTGAAAAATTGGCGGATATCACAGATATTTGAGAGACAGAGTAACAGCGACGAGAGGAGGCGGTGCTCGTTGTGCGGTAAGGTCGTGACAAACGTGCGCAATCACTATTACGTGCATTTCCCCGGGAAGTACGCCTGTCCGCTCTGCCCAGCGGTATACACGCGCAGCGACACTCTGCTCACGCACACGCGTATGAAACACGCGCACGCGCACGTGCAATAGTATCGCACACACGCGTCGCGATACTTTGAGCGTGCCGCGTACTTTAAGCTGCGGATCTAGAGAACCGTGGATCGCGCGAACGTCTTCCTCCTCTTCATCCTCTGACGTGACTTCCTTTCGATCTCGTTGCACGAGGCAATCTCGCGAGCTCTCCCTGAACTTGTCCGTCGTTATTCCATTAGATAAGCTCCATTAGCGCAAATTAATGTTTATTAAAAAGCGGAAGTGTACAATGGAATCTTAGAGTTTGTGAGGGGCACGAAGATCAAAGGGCTGATTGACCTAACGAGTTTGTTCGAGATCCTGGAATGGATTTTAGTGTTGGAAGATCTAAGAAGCTAGCTGCTCCACGTATTCGAGGATGCGATTCAGGAACTCTCGAAGAACGTTTGAAGAGCGTTTGCGATGCAACACTTAGAAATCTTGTACCTTTTTTTGCGAGCGTTCGATATAGTCAATGTTGCGTTTAGTATACTTAAAGGCCACGCCAGGCGTCTCGAGTAATTGCGAGAACCATGTAATTCCATCGTGCAAATATTAGTCTTCACCTCTTTCCGTCTTGCCGTCTCTCCCTCTTTACTCCTCCCCCTCCTCCTCCGTCTCTCTTTCTATCTCTCCTTCACTTTCTTTGATAGTCGTGGACACTCGTAGGTGCCTGATGAACTCGAACTCTTGCTTCGGATCTGCGCAGACTGTTTGCGATCTCGCACTTTTGAGTCCTCGGACTCACACAAGCGTGAATTAACTTGGGGGATGTAGTGTTCCCGAATAGCAAGGACGGGGCAAAGAAAAAGTTATTATGAACAAATAGTGGCACTGAAAATTGTAAATTTCCTTTTCGTAATCGTGATTAATCTTCTAAATAAAAGACGAACGAATAAAGAAGAGTATTTATCTATAAATGTTGTTAAATGTTGTTAAATTGGATTTAACTGGTTTTGAGAAATAAAACTAGTTGTGGAAATATTTCCATTAGACTTAATTAAGAATAAGTGTTTTCAGTATTAATTAATTACGAGGCAAATTTTATTTGTACAATTATAGGTAAATTTGCAATTGATACGCAATTCTCTGTGTATGTATTGACAAATTAATATGTAAAGAGCTAATATACAGAGGTAATTACCACGTTTGGTGTATACAGCGATGATGTTTCATCGGACTTTAATTACAATTTTTCTTCAACGAAAATAGTTTCAGCAGAGCAATTAAAAAAAGAATGCACTCGATATTAAGATGCTTAAAGGAATCCTAAAGCGAAACTCGAACTTCGACGAAGTCACCAGAGGTTGTTTTTCATCAGCGCATCGACATATCTTTATATATTACTACACCAATATCTCAATCTACGAGTCGCATGTTTATGTCGATTTTCGTATAACAAATTCGTCGCGATAAAGCGTTTAAGTCTAATTTTAAGAACTCGACATTATTTGTTCGTGCAAACTACGTGTTTGTGGATTACTATTCTGTAAGTACAAATTGCAAAACTTTCGTATCAAGCAAATGTCACGATTTGACATTTGAGCTTGAGACGCATGTTACACTAAGAAATGGTAAAAAATATATCAATTTCGAAATTTTTGATCGTTCTCGGCATAAACTCCATCTCACAAACACGTATTAATGCGTATACTTTAATCCTGGAAAAGGATTTTTGAATCTATGAAAGAGAAAAAAAAAGTATTTATTATATAAAAATTATATGTTGGTTATAGACGGTTTTAGGATCCCCCAGAATCTGTAAGGATTCTGTAAGGATTAATCTGTAAGGAGAGAACAACAACATTTAAATCTTAAGCCGACAAAAACATTACTAAGTACATTTTTTTTTATTAAATACTGCACATTTATGGATCAATACATTGCAAGATTTAAGATTCTGCAGATGCGCGAATAAGTTGGACGCATATATGGTAGATCCAGCTTCGAAGTCCCATAGAAACGTATCTCGACAATGCAACTCAAAATATGTGTTCTTCCGTCAAAATGCCAAAAGTAACTGCCAAAGGAAGCTTATTATGCACATTACGTGCATAAATGTGCATGCACCGACATCTAAGTACCAAAAAATAATCTAACTTTATTTTTCCATTACCTTCAATCTCCTCGATTAGACGATTATGTAATCTTTCATTCCGAGTCCTTTTCCATGAAAGAAAAGGATTCGCATCATTCCTTCGTGGAAGGAGCGTGACGATGTCGTTTGTTTGATGATTGAAGAGCAAAAGTTTTGATGAAATATCTTTATTTAAGAAGCCGTAAAATCTCTCTCTTGCTTTTTAAAGATTGTTATGGTTAATCGTTCGCAACGCGATTTAGTTTTAGGACATACGATTTAGCTGTACTAATGGCCAATTATAAAGGTAAGAAGATATCGATGAGAGGTTTTTAAGAAATGTAAACATTTTATGAGACTATGGTTATTGAAAAATGTAATATATATATATATATAT